>NC_049171.1:67372613-67625113 GCF_009769625.2 Cygnus olor | reverse complement strand
GACGCCGAAACACCTTGGATGGATATTTCGGTGGTGAGGGGATTACGGTGCTATTGATGCTCATCTCGCCATTCCAGAACTGAATTGCTTCCTCGACCTCTAGTTATGTAGTAACAAGGGGAAAATTTCCTGAAATTAGACTACTGCAGGAACTCTGGTTTTAGTCACGGCTGTCATCCGAGAAACAAATTTCCAGGCATTTTTAATCTAATTCACTTAATTTTTATGTAACTAGATTAGAAAATGTGATTAAGCATCGCAGAATCTTCGCCTTTGAGCCTGCCTAACCTTTAGCGAAACATGAAACAAAGAAACTTGTTAGAAGTAAGAGGAAATAGTGAAACCGTCTGCAAGGACTGGGTACAATCGTTAACTTCTGAGCAGGAGGACCAGAGGCACAGAAAAGCCCAAGGAAAAATAGGTGGGGAGGGGGGAGGAAAAGAGGGTAATGGCGTTCTTCGATCCAGTTCTTGCCGTGATTCTTTGGCAGGTACTTCAGGGCAGGGCTTGGTGAGACACCGAAGAGGTGCTCGCAGGAACCCGCGGGTCCCACGCCCACCTTCTCCGCGTTTCTTTCCCCGCTGCCTACGGATCTCTTTGAGGCAGGGAGAGCTCCATGTCGAAACCCTCGGCTGTGGCAGTGACCCAAGCCCCTGGGAATTAGCCCCTGGGGTGCCCGCGCTGGGAGCCGCCGAACCGTCGCAAGCACCCTCGGTGCTTGCTTACGGGGGGGCGATTTTTTACCCGGGAACACACACAGCTTCAACGAAAAAGCAAAGGCTGGCGAACACCCCGCTTAAAATAAATCAATCGATGAATGAATGAATGAATAAATAAATAAATAAATAAGAAAGACCATCCGACGGCGCGCCCCGGGCACGCACCCCGGCGGGGATGGGGACCTGCTGGGGGCAGAAAGGGACCGGGTGAACCTAAAAGCGCCGGCTATGGGATGGAGGGGCAAGGGGGAGACTCGGCGGGGAGGGAAGGGCCCCGGGGGTGGCGGTTCCCAGCTCCCCCCTCCCGGAGCAGCCACTGGCCGCCTGCTCTCCTGCCTTGCGAGGAGGAATCAGGCTGCCGACGGGGCCCTGCTCCCCGCAAAACTAACTCATTAATATAAATCATATAATGGAAGAGGGGGGATGAGGGGGGAGGCAGGGTGCGCGTCTGCTCATGAATTAAATATAAGTCTCTGACTGTCCTGAACAAAGCGACCGTCCCCTTGGGAAGGGTGACGTCTCCCCAGTAACGTGATTGCTTCTTCGGAAGCAGAAACGTGTAAACGCTATAAAACGCGGCGGAGCGGCGGGCAGCTCAGACCGTGCGGCGGGACGGAGCTCTCCTCTTCTCCTCCTCCTCGTCCTCCTCGCCCTCCGCCGCCGTCCCCTGCAGCCTCTCAGCCCGGCAGCGGGGCAGGGCGCAGGCCGCCGTCCCCAGCAGCGCAGCGCAGCGCAGCACCCCTTGCCAGCCCAGCCAGCCCCACCGACGGACTCGCGGCTCCGTGAGTAACTTTCCCTCCACCGCAGCGGCAACTTCCCAGCGGGTGAGGAGGGTGGCCCCGGCACCAGTCTCCTTCTGCCCTCCCGGCCCTTTAGGGAAGCGGCGGAGAGTGGCTCTGACCGCCCTGGGTAGCCGGGGAGGTGCCCTTCTTTCTTTACCATACACCTTATATATTTAAGCTTTAACTGCTACGTCCCGGGAACCACTGCCCTCTGCAGCTTCGAGGGCTTCTTCCTCTCCCGTCCCCTCTGGCATCTCCTCCGCCCCGTCGACGCCGCTGCTGGCAGCATCCCTCTCCCCTCGCGGACCCCGCGGAGCGGTGCGGTGACGGCTGCGCTCTTCCCTCCGCAGGTGGCGGCCATGGAGCACCGCGGAGCCTCCCCGCTCCTCCTCGCCCTCGCCCTCCTCAGCGCTCTCTGCTGGCGGGCAAGGGCGCTGCCCCCCCGGGGGGCCGCCTTCCCTGCCGTGCCGCGGTAAGGACCGAGGGCGGCTGGGGGGCTGCTCTGCTTGCTCGGGGATGGGACCCCGAGAGGTCACCGGGGGCGCGCTCGGAGCTGAGGCTTTGGTAAAACGTGGCTGGGGAAGCCCGGTCTCGCCCCGTCTTTAAAAGCCCCCCGAGGCAAGCACGCATCCTCAGAGGCACTGTTGACAATGCCGCCCCATGAACTGAATAGCGGTGACCGCTGTACTTGTGAAAGGCGTAGAGGATATATGCTAAAATGCGCTCTGGGGAATAGTGGGTGTCCAGCAAAACACTCTGCTTTTCTTGTGGGAAAGCCCCTTCATTTCCACAGGTCGGCTAAGTGGATAGCTGAACTGCTGTCTTTTTTCTTTTCAAAAGCATAGATATCCATAGGAGAAAAGTAAATAAATAAATAAATAGATAGATTAAAAATTCCCAAATCATGAATGAGGGGATGTGGTCTGTATGGATCGATATATAGGTTTTGTACCGCTACATGTTTTGAATTGTTGAATTTTTTATTAGTTATCTAACTAAATTAAATCAGGTGTTATGGTGTTTCACATGTGGGTTGGAGGAACATAAAGTGTGAAAACAATACGGAAAAGAGATATATGAATACAGCACAGTGATTTATTTCCAAGACTTGAGTTAGTTTGCTTTACACAGCAACAACTTTATTTATTTATTTATTTATTTATTTATTTTAACCAGAGAGGTCTTACAAGCCTCAAGTATGTAAGCCTTACTAATAGCTATAATAACTGTAAGCTCGCAAGGAAATTTATCTTTTTCATTTTTCACGTGCTTTTTTCACATCACCACACACATGGGTTTAGCATGGGAATGGTAGGCTGCCACAGAACACAACAGCAGATAGACAAAACATCTGATGCCAAACTACTGCTATTCAGTCAGGTTGTCCTCGATAAAATATGACACATCATAAGAAACAGCAGTTTACAAAAATGGGAAGTAAATGTAAATCGGTTTATACAGAGCACTTGCAGTGATACATTTGAAAGGTTTGTGAACAGTTTTTAACTTGCAACTAGTAAATTAATTTAAATGGAGGACAATAAAAAAGCATTAGAGTTATGTGATTGCACTTCGTATTTGGTTTGAAGTTCTGGAGGGTGTGTTTGCCTTCTTATAGAAGAGGCCTAAGAACTGTTTCATATGCACTTCAGTGTTTAAGTCTTAATTGGAAGGTAAGTACTTTACAGGAACTCTTTTCAGTTTGCATGGGCAAAAGTGGGCAATTTCATTCCTTGTTCATATAAAATATAGCTGTTATGAAAAGTGTTTGCCACTTGAGCTGGAATTGCCATACATTATGCACTGTTCACTGGAGTTAATTGTGTGCAATGACAACATATTTCTCAAATGCACGCATTACAGAGAAAGGAGATCTGTTAGGCTAGTTACTTTATCACTGAGCATGGATTAAACCTGAAAGTGATTTTTGTTTTATCCAGACTACTTTAAAATGGCTTACAGATTAAAGAAGTAGGTAGAGATTTTTTTTACCACGAAACAGAATGCTAAGTTACAATGAAATGTTGCATATCCTCAGTCAACTGCACTTCATGTGGTTTTCTTCTCCAACAGATTGGGAAACAGAATGCCATTTGATGCAGCCAGTGAACCTGACCGTGCCCATGGGTCTTTAAAGTCTGAATCAGACATTTTGCAGAACACACTACCTGAAAATGAGAAATTCTATTTTGATCTGTCCAGAATTATTGATAGGTGAGTTTCTTTATTGTCATAAATGCAAATGGTGATGCATTGCTTGACTTATGTCAAAAGATCTGTTACATTTTTCAAACAGATATAGGAAAGGAAGAATCAAGTATTGAAAAAACAACACACACCCTCTGGTTGAATACTTGTAGCAGTAGGAATGTCTGCAGAAATGTTGATTGCATTGCCTTTCTGGCATGATGAGTTCATTCACTTCCCAGGAAGGGTAAAAATATATATACATATTGTGAAAATCTGGAAGATGTTTCATGAAACTAGCTTAATTTAATATGTACAAGAGATAACTTAAGGAAAGCAGTATGTTTACAAAATGAACATTATCAAAATGATATCAACCCAGGTTGTATTGTAGAGTTTATTTATTGTCCATTTCAGAAATGCAAGGCATGCTGATGGAATTTTCACCAGTGTCTACAGCCATCTTTTGGCTAAACTTGCTGTGAAGAGATATCTGCATTCGCTTATTAGAAAACGAGTTAGGTGAGGTGACACTTGCATTAGGTAGAGTTTCTTCCTAGCTGGCTTCATTGGCAATTTTTCACCCTTCTGTACCTAAGTTCTCATTTTTGTAATTGAGAGGTAATGAAAGGGCAATTGATATAATAATGGGGGAGTCAAAAATCCTATATGATAACTTAGTGGGTTTTGTTACTGAATGCATACATTACTATTTATTTCTGACACACCTGTGAGGGATATAGCAACAGGCACTGCACATAGCTGTTAATAAATACTGGTAATAGTATAATGATTACCATGCCAAATTTGCTTTTTTTTTTTTTTTTTTTTTTGATAATGATTTTACTGGCTTGGTGAATGACTGGAAAAAGCAAACAAAAGCTGAATGATTACTCAATACTTTGTGTAACAACAGGGGGATATTCAATGAAGTTAAGAAACAACTGGTTTACAGTGACAACAAAAAGGGATGATATTTTTGCTACTGTAGAAACCATTGCCAGAGCACTTTGGGAGATCTGCATTGTAGAAGGATTCAAAAAAGACTGAGGCAAATCTGTAGACAAGGGGTCTGGATGCAATTTTCAGAGCAGGGAGTTCATGAACGAATGGTCTCAGGGTGCTGAGAAGGATCACTGTACTTCTCTTTCTTTCAGTATCCCTAGGCAGCAGCTATTGGGCATTCTTGGGAACAGAATAATAAGATACTTTGGTCTGAACCAATATGACAGTTCCTATTAATGCCTACTTACTGCTTAAAAGCTGAGTGAAAATTAGGTCCTCCGTTTTGACCTATTTATGTCAATGCTGCCTTTGTTCCAGAACTTATAGGGCCAGTTTCTCTTATGTTATAAAGTAACATAGATCACTGAAATCAGAACACCCTGAGGTGTCCCAAGACCATGCATGAAAAATACACCTTCAAGTTTGGATTTCACAAATTGTGTTTTATTCTTCTGATACTTCCTTAAAACAAACTTTTGCAGCTATATATGTAATGTTACGCTCTCCCTTTCCTCAGAGGCAGGCTCAGTACTCACTGAGTTAAACGTGAACAGAGACCAGGCCTTTTAAGAGGTTATTCTGACTTAAACTAGTCTTCACCTTGGTATTGGACTAAAATGTATTTAAGCAAATGAAAGAAAACAGAATAAAGTCGGTTTGTTAAAGAGTAATGGGGGCTATGAGAACACATAGGACAAAATTGTAAAATTCTTGCACAGCCACTTGATCCTGCAGACCTCCTGTGACAGGAGCTCTGGAAGTCATTGAGAATTGAGAAATCAGTCCTTGATATTACGATACAAATAAAGCAATAGAGGCAATGACTTTTCAAGTGCAGAAAGATCCAAAGTCATAGCTGTAAATGAAAGCCGAAATGAAAATTAGATTTTATTTAGCTCAACATTGTAAAGTTTATTTTACCTATTTAATAGTATCTTCTTTTAAACTGTTATTGTCTATTAATTTTTCCTTCATGATTGTTGTATGTTGCCAGTTCCCAGGACAGTCCTGTCAAACGCCACTCTGATGCTGTCTTCACCGACAACTACAGCCGCTTTCGGAAGCAAATGGCTGTGAAGAAATATTTAAACTCAGTTTTAACTGGAAAAAGAAGGTACTACAATAAAGAAAATATATTTATTTCCATAGATGTATAGTACTAATCATAAAAAATTTATGACCACTTATATATACATATGTAAAGAGGACAAACAAATGACAATGAACATTAATGACTTTTTAACATAGTTTATAACATGACTTTCAAATACATACAGCATTTTCTTCAATTCTGAAACAGAGGCTACAATCAGATTAGAGTAAAAGAATAACGAGGAGATAGCATCTAGTAATCTTAAAAAGCTTCTGACATATTCTTAAATTGATTTTATGTGTAAAAAAAGCCTCTTAAAGAAGAAATCACATAGCTATGGAACATCAACAACTTTTTTTTTTTTTTTTTTTTTTTTAAGGGAAACACACTATTTGATGAAAATCTATCTTTAAGTAAATACAAAAAATTCAGAAGTCCCCAAAAGATCATATGTCCTAATCAGTATAGGTGAGAAGTACCAGTATGTTTTTTAGGGCTTATTCTCTTGTATATTCACTCAGATAACCTCTTTTAAATATCGTCTCTTCACCTCTTCTAAATGTGCTAATTCATGTTATTCATAACACTTCTGTATAAGTTTAACAAAATGTACAATAGATAAAGTCAGAACAAGGCTTTGCTTCTTGTTTGCTTTTTCTTCTGAAGGCAATAAAACTTGTTTTTGATCCACAACAGCCAGGAAGAGCTAAACCCCTCTAAACTTCGTGATGAAGCAGAAATTCTTGAACCTTCCTTTTCAGAAAACTATGATGATGTTTCTGTAGATGAGCTGCTGAGCCACCTCCCCCTGGTATGCCCAGATTTTCTTTCCTTATGCTGTTAGCTAACTTTACCCATAAAGCGAGATCAGTCATACATGAAATGTGGCACATCAGAAAAGCAGAAAAAGCCATGTTCCATAAAATGCTACTTCTTTCTATAGGGATTGTGTGTGAATATAATAATCATTTTAATAAGAATAATTAAACTATCCCATGATTGCTGTTATTGAAAGTTCCTGATTAAACGGCACTGTTAATAATGTACCTAACTCACTTGAGTGTTTCAACCTGTATGCACCATGGCATAAAATCAGAATTGACTCATTTTTAATTATAAAGATTATTATTTCTTCAGAGAACAAACTCAGTGATACTTCTTTTAATTAAAAAAAAAAAAAAAAAAAAAAAGCTACCCATTTTGTTTAACATCATCTACCTCAGTTGCCCCTAGAACTAAGAGAATCAGAAATGTGAACCCTAAGCGTTAAGGAAGTTCTTGGCTCCCATCTGAAATGTGGTGTAGATGGATCATTGGGCAGGCAAATATTGCAGTTACTGTTTTCCATTTAGCTGTTACTATTTTTCAAAGCTCATTCACAAACATTTCTTTGATTTACTTAGACGTAAATCCTTTTACATCACAGCACTTGCAGGGACATAAAATTGAAAGGGTAATGTAAAAACTTATCAGGCTTGTTATTCTTAAAATTGTGTTAAGAAATTGTTGATAGTTTTGTTGTTGTTCTTTTGGGTGTTATTTTTTGCCATTCAGCTGTGTCAGAGCTACAAGTAAGATGAAAACTATAATTCTGAAGATAATATTTTCAGGGAAATAAAAAACAATTTTCTCCAAACTGTTATTTACTTCAGAGAATGAAAGAAATTTTTTTTTTCTTTTCCACAAATTTGGCTATTCCTCTAAAGGTCCCCAAATATTAGAAAGGACAATAATGGCTTATGCTTGAAGGAACAGAATTATTTCTATTTGATGGGATTCAGAAAAGATTCTTTCTGGACAATGTTATTCAAAAAATATCTGCTTCTGGATTATGCAGTGGGTTGATCATATTCACTTGGAAATATTTTTGGTCCTTTCCTTTTTTATCGACTGTACTGCCGATTCAGATCTTCCTACAGATGAAAAGTTTACTTAATATTGGCTGTTATTGGTCATTTCATCATAGTGCCCAGTTCTTGACAGAGTGTTTATCAAGCAGCCTGAATTCAATCTGTCTGAAGGATACAGATATTTTCAAAGTGAGCTGTTCAGCACTGTAGGACAATGTGCAATAACAATTTTACAATAAATCTTCAACCTTTATTCTTGGTCCTTGTCTGCCAGTTGTAATGACCACGAAGGTCCTGCGAAGAGCCCCTTCTCAGTCCTAAAAACAGTAGCTGTTTTTTACCATTGTTAATTCTTGTCTCCTGTCTGCTTTTATATAGCTCATGATGCAATTGCTTACCAAAATGATTTTTAAAACATATTTCTCCTTTGCATTTCAGGACCTCTGAAAGGCACCTGGTAAAGTCTACAACAAGAACACATTATTTTTGAGTTCCATGTAGTATTTCAAAGAGACGACTTTAGTCATCAAACCAGAACAAATATGTTGTGAAGTGAAAGTTGTGATATATTTGTTTCTTATGTAATAAAAGTTGATATTTACATTGTAAATACTACTCTAGAGTTCTCTACTGAAAGCTGTACATATGGATGCCAGTTAAAATCATGAGAAGTCTGTGAGTCCATATGCTGTAAATCCTTTACTTCAATAAATTCATTTGAAAAAGAGCGCGCAGCTGAAAAGAGCCCATCATTACTAGTCAATTGGCTTATTTTAGGTGTGGTACAAAGTCAGATAAGACTGTATGATAAGATGGATACATGTGCAGACAGCTTCATAAACAAGTGTGAAAATGTGAGGAAAAGAATGTGCGAAGGGTCTAAAACTGCATTATAAAAAAATCTGAAGTTTACTACTGAGCAAAAGAGTATGTTTTTTAATAGCAGCTTGCCAATCAGAGGAAAAAAAAAAAGTATTACAAATTCTTTGACCTTCGACTGCATCTTTCCTTTTTACTCACATTTTTAATAGTTCACAATATACAATTTATATTAGAACCAGAAATGTATCCCATGTTTTTAGTGGTGTTTTGAATGCAATACTTTGGAACTGCCAAAGCATACAAAGAAAAACGCAGTCCCTTTTCTTGTTTGATGTCTAAAGTCACTGGTTATTCTACATTTGGTTGTTTGTAGCTTTGATGATGAAACTATTCCTTATATATAAAAAAATATCTGAAGAAACTTTACTATTTTTTCAGAATGAATGTAACTTACAAAATATGCAGACAATAAATCTTTTTGTTATCATGGCAAACTTATTGGTTTGAATCAGTGCTACAGTTATCTGAAAAAGGGTAGAGGTCCCAGTTAGTTCTGTCTCTACTATATTAGTAGAGGAAGATATTTATACACTGAGGTATGCTATAAATATTGTTTTGTTAAATTAAAAGCACAAAGCAAGTAAGCTTTATAGAAACATATCTTAGTAAGAAACTGGAAATTTGAAGCTGATTCACAGTTGCTATGAATCAGAATTCAGTTGTATTTTGTAAAGATTCTAGATTTAAGTAGTTGGATCATTTCCTAAAGAATTATTTACTTCCTGCAGTATGTAAAGCAGCACTGCAGCACTGCATACACAAGTTATGAAATGCATATTCATGTATGATACTAGAGTTCCTATGAACACCCTCCCATATCCTAAAATGAGACAAAAATTGAAGTAAAAAAAATTCAGACCTACCTACAAAGTTCAATGTGGACTTTCAAGTATATTTATATATCACACATACGGAACAGATAGTGATCAAAATGATTTACAAGTTTCACTTACAAGTTTACTGCCCTCATTTAAAAGGAAGCTTCACACATGATAAAATTTTAAATTTATGGGGACTAGTTCTCATAAATTTGCAGCCTTCTGGTTTACAATTTTTTTGAATATTGGCATATATACATCAAGTGAAAACCAATTTGCACAGATCAGATATTATTATTGCTGTTTCCACCTAGTGTTGACTGAACTAATTTTAGTTTAAACCAGTGAATGATTCTCAAAAGTTAGACATACAATTTTAAAGCCTTGTCTTGAAAACTGGTTTTCTAATGGTTGTCCACTCTCACTTCTTATCTCATTATGAAAATTTGAGTGGAAAATTGCCTCTGAAGACACTTGAAGCACACTAATAGATGGATGGTGTAGTAGTATTTAACTGAGAATTTTCTTTGGTGTAGTTTGAATTTTGTTAGGATTTCTGTGTTAACATGTATTATAAAATCTTAATGACAAAAAAAAAAAAAAATGTGCAATGTCTTCATACACAGAGATTTTTGTTTAAATATACGTAATGTTAAGAATTCCTCCAATATTTTAAATGAACTTGAGGGACTAATGAAAATTTCTTCTACACCTGAAAATCTCAGACAAATTTCTGTTTAAAAATGTGAAAATGTGTAGCTTGGGTCCTAAGCATAGATATGACTTCATGCATATGGGATTTCTTTTGGGAAAAGGTGTGTGTATGCAGGAACACTTTACTTGCTTGCCCTTACTTCCCACTGGAGGTTTTCCATTTGGTTTGTGACTGACGCAGAAGGCTGACCTTTCCTTGGATACATCAAACAGGATGGGTAGCCTCCTGCCTCTCCTGCTGGCTTAGGCAACTGCAATATTTTCAACTTTTCTCCATTCTGCTTTGGAACAGTCACAAATACATCACTTGCCAGATTGACAAGCTGGTTTAGGATTAGAAGTAGAAAACTAGATACTGCTTGTTTACATCAGCCTTTTAAAACGCTTGAAAAATAATTTGATGTGTCTTCTACTTCTGAAGTAAACAAAGAGGGATTTTTTTCTTCAGTTTTATACACAGATATATGCAGGTCACTTATTAGGAAGGGGGAAAACTTTCCCTCATTATCATAAGTATTTTCAATAACAATTGTTCAAAATATTGAATACATATCTATAAATAAAAATATGAAATAAACACAAATATTATTATTCAAAAATTAAGCTGAAAGTTGCATGCATCATTATTCTACTGTGGAAAAAAAGAAGTTTCTTTTATTGAAATTTTGTGGTGAGAATAATATCCTCCATAGAGCATGGTTTGGGGAAAAAAATGGGGAATGTTTCAACAATGAAGGAAAAAAAAATAAAAAAGATCTTGTCCTCTCCCACTGAGTGAATGATCTATTTGATCATAGATGCAGTTTTTCATAGGATAATATGAAGATATTTGTGCATGAGTTTGTTGTCTAAGATACATTTTCAGAACTGGCCTGGACATTTAAAAACCTTATTTCACATTTGCTTTCAGTGAGACGATAGCACCTAGGAAACTAAGTTGCTTCCAAACACAGGATATAAATTATTATTATTTTTTTTTTTAATGTTGATCCTACTGTTTTATAGCTGTCAAGTTAGAAATTTGTTCATGTACAACACATATCCTCTTTTGGCATGGGGGCAAAGGAGAATTGAAGCTAGAAATGGTCACTTTCTCCTATTATTAGATTACTGGATCAGTGAAAACTTCTCTACGTAAACAGAACAGTTTTTTTTTTCTTTTTTTTTTTTCAAATGGCATATAAAATAGACAGGCTATTCATTGGGTAGGACAAAGACAGATTTTTCTCTAGTTGTGCTTGTAAAATTACCTGTTAGTGTTGGTGCCTTACCAAACAGTAGGAGGTGTCAGGCACATCAGCTTTTCATAGAGCAGAAATCAGCTGCATGGAGTCTGGATGGTTACTAGCTGTTTGCTTATTTCATATACTACTGAGCTGTTTTTTACTTGAAGTGTTCACAAGTATGTTTAACAGATGCCTTATTGCCATTTGCTGCTATTCTAACACAGCTCTTTATCATTGTCTTTCAGCCAACCCCCCTTCCCTTAATCACAGTCAGAACATCTGCACACAGCTTTAAGTAAGCTATTCTGCCTCTTATTAGGGAGTATAGAAAGAAAACTGCTATATTCTAGGAAGATTGTTCATGACAAAGCTGAGGGTATACCATTTATGCAAAAGAATGAATCTTGGTTAAAAGGTTTGAAAAATTCTAGATTTGGTGCTGGTGATATCAGTCTTGGCTGGTGATTTCTTTGAGAGCAGTACTTCACAGTCTGCTTAAAAAGCTTGCGGGCAAAGCATACAGGTTCCAGAAGGTAGGTGCTTTCTTCTTGAGAACTGAGCCATGTAAAAAAGAGAAAAAAGACATAGTAAGTATTGAAATATCGCAGACAATATAGAGAGTGTCTCTTCAAAAAAGTACCTAATATTAAACCTAGTTCATATATGGCTTTTTGTTTCCCATAGATATGACTCTTGCTTTAAGAATAAAGAGAGTGAGCTTTTGCAGTCAGAGGACCTAGATCACGCAAGTCCATTCATTAACCTAAACTACACCAGGAACACAGTTTAGTTGTTTGTCTCATCCTTCTGCTTTTTCTGATTCTAGTGGCTGTACTTGTTGGGAACCTCATTCCAATCAATGCCTGGATGTTTGACAAATGCCTTACAAACCATTTATTACTATCCTAACATCTTCATCGTAAGAGTACCATTACTCTTCTCAGAGAGTTTTATTCTTTGATGAATTTATAGACTGCATTCACCTCCCAGCCTTTGCTTTGTTAGGCCAAAGAAACAAAGTCCACCTAGTCTCATCTCGCAAATAGCTCTGCATTTCACAGAGCCCCATGGCTGGAGCTCAACACTCCTAAAATACAGTTTTACAGATGCAGCTTCACTTTCAAAGCTATCAAATGGCTTTGAATGTCACTTCTCTATTGATGTGACCAGCAATTTTGAGGGCCTCTCCTGAGGGCTGTGGAAGAGTAGATTTTTCAGACGGGAAATTTTGTTGCTCCTCAAACACTTCCAGGTTTCCAAACGGAATCACCAGTGGTGTGAAATATGACAGCTTTTCTGGGACAGGCAGAAGGAGAAAAACTCAATCCAACCTAAAATGCTTGTAAAGTAAAACTGGATTCTTAAAAAGGCAGATGCCCAAGTTGTTAGGTGGTTTCACTTAGATCTCTGAATGCATCCTTTTATGTGGCTATAGCCTACATTTTGATTTCACTTTTTTTTTTTTTTTTTTAATCCTGCAGTTGCAGGAGGCAAAGAATGCAACCCTTATGCTGCCATTCCATCATCTGCAGTATGGGGCAGATGGCCAAGGGCAGGAGCACCCATGGCCCTTTGCTGGCTTTTGCCAACTTAAGGAAGGAGAAATGAGGAGATGTCAATTCACAGCAAAACCCTATCAGGTTATCAAGGAGACTAATATAAAGAGAGCTCTATGTTCTTTGACTTGTTCTGTGAGTAATGTGTAGTATAGGTGACACACTGGCCTCTCACCAGTGTTAATGCTTCAAAAGGATGAAGGAAGGAGAGCCATGAAAGCACTCACTTGTATGTTTATGTCATGTGTATAAAAATATTATGCCAAAGTTCAGTGCTAGTGATGACGAGGGGCTGAGGGTCTCCTTTTATCCATAGCTAAAGGGATTACTACAGCGATTACGTTCTGTATTATTAGTCTGCTGCTGTGCAGGAATAAAGAAATCCATCTGGGTGGACTACTTGGGCCATCGCTCTTTGATTTATGATTCATTCTTCGTTCCGTACAGGTGAGAATACAAATGCTTAATGTGCCCTTCTTTCATAGAGAAGGGGTTTGATTCTGTAAAGATCAAATTTAATGGGCATTGCAGGTTCTCAAACTTTTAGGCTCTATTTGAACGTATTTTCCCAAAGAATGGCTAATTCAAAATTTCATTTCCCCGGCCTTAGCACAGTTGAATAGCTTTTGCACGTTTGTGACATTCTGAAGTGGAATGGAATAATATATGAGTTAATTAGGTTGCTTTTCAACGATGGAACAAACAGAACTTCACCTGGTAAAAACAGAATGACATTTCAATAGGACTTTTTCTTGGCTATTTGTTTAAAATATGTTTTCAGGGTATGATTAATAAATAAGTACATGGACAATAGACAAGTTATCTTTGTAATAAGGACTAATCCACATAAATGTGCTCTTTTACATTTCTAATTACATTACTGCTTAACAGTTCTCTAAAGGAAATCTATCAGAAATTTGGTTTCAAAAACATGGTGTTTTATACTAATATTATGTTTGGTGAATGATATGCTTTAGTGTAAAAACAGCATGCTACATAATTACAATGCATACAGATTATCAAATTATTTTCTATTAAAAAGTGAAAAAACATAATTGAAGGAGAAGGTCTTCTGCCCTAGCTTTACTCTCCATTGCTGCAATGGTCAGCCACAGTGGAAAAGATTATGGTTTCAAGGACCTCTACACTGGCTTTAAAGAAGATTTAGTCTGCAGTAATCTAGGTTGTTTGATTGCAATTTTTAAGAGCTGTGCTCTTAATAGAGGAGCTCCAGGAGGTTCGGGAACTACAGTCTTCCAAATTCAGCCCACATGACAAACATATCAAAGCTTATAAAGTTTTTTTTTTTTTTTTTTAGCTTCCTCTGCACTGGTTGAGAACTTCTTTATATTCAGGGATCTCCTTCAGTACCTATTATTATTTTAGGCTTCTTTATATTAATGGACTTTGAAAGGAATTTAAAAGAGTATCTCATTGCAATTTATCTGAATAAAATCACACTACAGTAGTTGGAACAAAAATATGTGAGGAATGTTATTCATTGTGGGAGAATCTGTTATTGAAGAAAAAAGAGTAATCCAAGTCCTTAAAAAATAAATAAAATTTGTTACTTAATTTGATAATTGTTTAACATTAAGATATTGTATCCAGTTTTCATATCATCACCTTCAGAAACAGAGGTTTGTCCACATCTAGTTTTCTGAGGTTTCCAGATCAAGTGTTGCAGAAAAGCTTCTGTGTTTTGTTGTTGTTTTTATGTTTACATGTAGTAATGTTAAATACACATCATACAACTTTTGGAATAATTACCTAGATATGACAAAACTAAAAGGAAAAAAATCCATAATTTTATTATTGCTTTTTAAACTGTATCTTCTATTATGGATTTTTACAATTGTATTGATTAAAGAATTTCATTTTTAAGTAAATTATACAAATATTAAGTTACAAGGATAGCTTTTCTAGATGTCATTTGTCCTTAGCTATCTGCAGCTTTGATAAAAACTTGAACTGGAACAAACTGCTAATGATTTTTTACAAGAAAACAACATAAAAACAAATAAAGGCAAACAGAAAAATAGCATATGCTTTATTTATACTTGTTAGTGGCATAATATTTTAAAATAAGTTGTTTGAACACATACACACTTATTTAGATTTCTTAAATCTGGTTGCACTGAAACCCAGAAGAAATGATTTTTTTTATTTTTATTTTATTTTTATTTTATTTTATTTTTATTTTTATTTTTCCTTTGCTTGTATTGACTGCCAGAAAACAAGAACTACAAAATAACTCTATTTGGTTAGGAGATAATTTATTTAATTACTCAGTCACCCATCTCCAGTCTAGAAAATATTTGGCGAATGTGTTGCAAGCAAAGTATTTCCCATATACATCATTTTCTTTCTACTTTAATGAAGGACCATACATTTCCATGACTTCTCTGAATTATTGTAGCATGCACGTTTAAACACTGCATTCACAGACTGTCAAGGGCATGTGATACTTCTCTGATGATTCTAGACTCATTGTTTTCAATAGCTTATTAAAATGTAGGTAGTTGACAACACAGGAGCCAGGGTATATGCAGTGTTTCCTTCTTTCCGTCTTCTGCAGTAAGTACTTATTCAAGAATAAGGAAGCAGGAGGAAGGGAAGTGGACTCTACGTTCCCCTGTAGAATAAAAAGCTAGAAACAAAATTAACTGAAATTGTTCTCAGAGATAGGCTTTGAGTCAGCAACTTGTTATTATTACTTTTTTTTTTTTTTTTTTTTTCTTCACCCCAATCATTCCTTTATCTGCTGGGAAAGAAAACTCCACTTTTATCTTTCTAATTTGACTTCTTTCTACTATATGGTCAAATTTGACTGTGATGCCAACAAGCACACTGTTTTTCTTTTTATTTTAATTTTTATCATGCACAGCCTATAGTTGTTGCAGCTATTTTTACCTTTGACATACGTCAAGGCAAGACACAATCTGAGAACTTGTAACAAACACCATAGAGAATTTTGGAGTTATTAATTTTGTTATGGACACAGAAAATAAACAAATGTGACCCCTTCTTCAGTCACACAATCTATGTGGCCACATCTTGGTTGGAAGGCACTGTAATTGTTTATGCAGCAAATTATTGTATGAAGGTACATACAAGTATTGTGGACATAATGATTTCTTATATTTCCTGGTAGTACCATTTTCAATGTTACTTGCATGATAAATCAAATACCATTGGGAAATTGTGCTTTATTGCATGTTTATTATTAACTCATTCAATGTATATAACAACACGCATTTGCATATTTCCCCCCACACTTGCATACAAAACTGTTTTTCTAATTCTTGGCAAATCTTGGACATTTCAGTGGAAATTACATTCAGATAAGAACCCTGCAGCATAATATATAAACACTGTTAATGTAAGCTTTATTTTCTGCTTCCTTCAGGGTTACTACATCACTGAAATTCACCTCTCAATACTCTTTAGAAAATTTCTTATAAAGAAATGCAATTCTTTTCCTTTTCCTTTTCCTTTTGTGTTCCACAGAAAAGAAAGTAACAGTCAAGGCCTGGGTTCTCCGTAGACTTCACAAGTTCCACATTCTTGCAAGGTCGCAGTTGTAGGTACACAAAGAATATATGACTGGCCCTTTAGGTCTAGTAAAATGAAGATATATCATGATCACCCATGATATTGTTCATGTTAGGCCAAAAAATCTCACAGTTAGGAAATGGGAATAGATACGAAGATAGAATATACCACTGTTTTCACAGGTAGGCCAAAGAAAGGCCTATACGGGGAGAAAAAATGAACCGAATCTTATTCAAAACAACAACAACAAAAAGCCTGTGGATCAGGACAGAAATGTATAAATGTGCTGTTTTGACATGCTGAAAGTAGGGTGCTGTACATGAAACATTTGCTAAACTGTATTGAAACAGTATATTAAAAAAAAGCAGGTACCGGTTTTAGACACATTCTGCTTTTAATTTTATTCTCATTTGCATGTCACAACTCCATTGCAATCACACCATATATGAATAATATATTGCGCCAAGTAAAATGTTTAAACTTGAGACTTATGTGGTAATATGACATGGTATAGAGAAAAGCAATATCCTGATAGTACCTAATCATAACAGTCAGGGTGTTAATTGAAGTCCAGTTGACAGAGCTCTCAAAGAATTTCAAAACATTTAATAAGAAAGAGAAGAATTGTCAGGTGAGTCAGTCATCTCAAATTATTTCTCATTTACAGTATTTTAGGATTTAGGACATGTTAATTAGTTTAGAATGAAAATTTCTGCCTCAAAACTAGTTGTTACACACAGCCTCTGGCTGTGTTGAAGTTCACAGTAAGTTCCTACCATTAGATGAGAAATTATTCTGTATCGGAAGTAGCCTCTTGACCTAGAGAAAGATCTCAACCACGTGTTTCTGGGATGGTTCACATGCATAATTCAGAGGTGATTAGTTGTACCAGTTTCCATACTCCTCAAGGAATAGGAAAGAAATAGAGAAATTAAGAGAGGAAATGTAATTAATGAGCAATGAAAGCTGTTAAAAAGGTAGGTCTGATTACAGCAAGCACCTGGGAAATCTGTTAAGATCACAACTTGCTTTTTCATCTAATCTGGAAGAGTTTGACTTGTCATAATGGAAGTCCTGGACAAGGCATGGTTTTACAGATGGTTTTATTATATTAAATGTCAAATTATGTCTCCAAACTCAAAAAAAAAAAAAAAAGCCAAATGCCCTTTCCTCAGGTGTTTCTCTCATATTCAATTCCTACTGAGTCTTTTCAGAGCTTTCCAATATCTGCTAGCATAAAAATGCCACTCAACCATGTATACAGATGCCTGCTCTCCTCCTTGGCAGTGGTTTTCTTAGCAGGCAGGCCGAGTATAAATATCACTACAACATTCCCTTAGGAAAATTGCATTAGTACGCATTACAAGAGTTTAATGGAGGCTGTCTTGGATCACAAGGGCTGCTTGCCTCCTTTGAGATTATAAAATACAAAAGTTTTATTCTTTCAAGGTACAAAAGAAATTACTACAAGTCATTTTGTATGCTTAATATTATCTACTCCATGATAATTCTTTGCAGAAACACCTGACTTTACTTGCTAAATTCACCTACTACAATTCCACTGTAAGATGGATTTTGTTAAAGTTTATCTGGAATGTGGAAAATGAAAAAAAAATGGAGCAGCATATGACAGACTGAGATTTTGAATTTTACAATCTGCTCTATATTCCTTACATTTAAGATTGTCCTCAGGAAAAAAAAAAAAAAGTGATGGGTTGTCTTTCATTTTCTGAAGCATCTATTTAAGCCTTTATTTCCATCTGAGAGCCATCAATTTCCAATTATTGGTCAGTGTTTTTCACATAGTAGAAAGACAGACAGAGGAACACTTATTGGCTCTGTAACAACAGTATCTAGTTTTGCTTCACGGAGCCTAGAAAGGGGGGGAACTAACAAAACAAGTAAGTATTTATTTTCTCTTACAACATACTACATATAATTTGAATTAACTATAGTATATTCTCCATTAAAATCTTTCCTTAATATGTTAAAATATATGATAACTTTAAAATGCACTGATGATATTTTCCTTTGATAAACAAATGCATCAACTATTCTTCCTAATTATAGCCATTAATTCCCTTTTCAGTGGTATTCTGTATGTTATGAAAAGTATTCTTACCTGCACCAGGATAGTAGAATAGGGAATACAGAAAATGTTTCAATAAACCAAAACAACAACAACAACAACAACAAAAACTTCCCCAGACTTTCCTTTTTACATCTGGCTTAGTGTTGAAAAAGAAACAAACATGTATCATAGATTTTTGGCTAAATAATGCTACTACAACTACAGCAGTTATAAAACTCTGTGGAAACAATGTCTTTGAAAATCATCAGATCTCTGTGGCCAGAATCCAAGAATTCTGTATTCTCTCAAAATGTACTTATATGATCCCAGAAGTTTCTTAACTGTTTGGTTTCATACTTAAAAAAAAAAAAAGATTGAGTTTAAATGCTTTTCCATTTATAGTGTAACGGTTGTTCTATTAAAAGATATTGCTTTTCCTTACAAACCTGGCTTCTTTTATTTCCTCTGTCTGCTTTGGTTGCTCTGCTACCAAGATTTTGCAGATGAGTTAACCAGTTTAGGCTAAGAAGTGAATATTAAAAATTAAATATTTTTAAGGTGCCCTTGGGCCAAATTTGAGATATTTATTTAGTTGAACTTCTGTAAAGTAGGGTCAGAAGCTTAAAGAATTAAATATGGAGTGTAATGATCATTGAGATGGACAGCTATGGAAAATCTGCAGATAAACATTTCCTTTTCAGGTATCATGTGGCCATAGTTCAACATGTATTTCGTAACTGAATGAATAGTAACTTCACTTAGTCTTGTTCCTAGAAGGAGTATGACAGTTTTGAATACTGTTCTACTATCTGCATACATTTTTGGCTCAGCAGCTGCTACAAATGTCAGGTTATTGATGCACAATGTTAATTGGTAAGTACTGGTGAAGAATAAAGAGAAAAAAAAAAAAAAGCTTACATGAGCTGCCTAATAAAGCTTCATTTGCTTCTTGAAGTGAGGGGGATTAAATAAGCAATTGCAGTAATGAAGGTTTCAGATGTCTTAGAGAGAAATCATGACTTTTACTGTTTACAGTTTATCAAAAACCACTGAGTTTCTGACTGTGTCTGATTAGCTTTCTTTCCAACTGTTGCCTTGCCACAGGAGGCTTCCTATCATTCATCTCATTTTTTTTCTTTCTTTCTTTCTTTTTTTTTTTTTTTCTTTTTTCTATTTCCAATGCAGTATTGCAATCAAAACTTTGGTACTCTAGTTTTATGGTGGTTTAGCACCAAGGATTTTACAGGAACTGTATCTGTGTGAAATAGCAGTAGTGTACTAGTGAACTAAGCATACTGTTTGCAAATCCTGAAATTATACTCCATGCACTTCATGACTAGAAGTAATGGGTTGGATCCTTGACATAACCTGGATGGCTTCAGAATTTTTTATGTAATTTATCTCTTATAAAGTTTGAAATTAGTTCTTTTTAGTCTTTAAAAATTATAGGCAACTAGGGGTTGGTGGGAAATTTCATCTCTTTTTCCTGTTGTATGTGTTTTTCCAGGGCAAGGCAAAAAACTTACCATGTGAAGGACACACCAATAATATACATAGTTGAAATAATGAGTGTGAAGTTTATCTTTTTGGTTTCATAAATATGTAATAGTGTTCTAAATGTAAAATGCGATTCCATTTTTTAACGTGTAGTCAGCTGGGGAATGAGCCATGAAAAGAGTTTTTGTCCCATGGTTTGGAATACAGAAATTTAAAATGTTGTAAAATTATGATTATATTATTCATAACTAATTGCATATTAAAAAGTCAAAGAGTGAATAGGAGTAGCACTGTTGATAGCTGGACTTTGATATTCTATTTTATATGGGAAATTTCAGTCAGTTTCAATATAGAAAAATAATTTATTTTAATAGATTAGAATATATTTCCTCTGTCAGCTTCATATGAAGTGAGACAAGGTTAAGTACATGAAATCCCTCCTGGGATTTATATTTATTGTAGTTCTGTTGTGTATAAGTTTTGGGTGGGTTGGCTTTTTAATATAAAGTTGTTTATTAAATTAATATAAATATACATTTCCATTCCTCTTAAAATAAACAGGTTTCATGAAGTCATTCATTTGTTTGTTTATAAAATGAAGAATAGTTTCAAAATGGTGAAGAGGTGTTATTGTACCATCTCAAATAAACTTCAAATATGCAAAAATATTTTGCTCTGAGTTATGAAGTCAGTTGTAATAAAAAATAAAAAATTCTTATTGTGATCCTGTTTCCCATCACTAGACATCCATTTTGTAGCTATTCATTCTCTAGTATTTTGTCTATCTTGGGCTGTGCTTGCAGAGAAAAACAAGAGCTATTGGCATGGAAATCAGATTTCTATTTAAGCAAGTGTTACCTGCTGGTCATTAGCAGTAT
Organism: Cygnus olor; assembly: GCF_009769625.2. NCBI lineage: Eukaryota > Metazoa > Chordata > Aves > Anseriformes > Anatidae > Cygnus > Cygnus olor. The sequence continues at coordinate 67,604,280 of NC_049171.1, read as the reverse complement.
GGAAGGGAATCTTATTAAATTTTATGAAAGAGGTATTGTTAATTCAAATTGCCAGAAGACAATGTAAGAAGCTATCACCTCAAAGCAAGAGAGATTTTTCTTGAAATAAATCTGTTTATCAGAATGTTAGCTGAGCACATCATATATATAGGCATATAAACAAGGAGATGAATTATGATGTATAATGTATCTTAATCACAAACCAGTAAGCCTTATTTCATGGAAGAAAAAAAAAAAACTGCAATTTGATTCCTTCAAAAGAGAAGAAATCTCAATCAAACACTATTGTGTGTGGTGACTGGTGACACTTACAACAAAAGATTAGTGAGCCTGATGTAAACTGGCCACATGCTGCAAGGAGACGTGCTCATTGCGAAGGCAGGGGCAGTTGTGGGGATAACTCTTCTCCTAAGGGACCTGACAGGGCTGAGCGCTTCTAGCATTACTAGTGTCCTATCCACAGCAGTACAGGACCTCAACAACCTGTAATTCAGGTGGATGTGCTTGGTAGGGTGTGCTTTTATTGTTTTCTATGCAGATATTTACATAGGCATTGGAAAAATGGAGAAATATGATGCAGTGACAAAGTCAAGAAAAAAAGACAGACTGAGCTAGCCTACAAGAAATCTATATTTTCTGGACTCTGCTATCGCTCGTTCACGATAGACACTCCTCACCATTAAGTTAACTGTATAATAATGTTATAGTATAACCTATAATATTGGTAGATCATAATTGTAATAATAAGCATCAAATTGACTTTATAACCTGAAGTGACACAAGCTAACAGCAATGACAGATAATAATACTATTAGATTCTCAATAAAAAAGAAAGCTCTGTTAAAGAGACTGGCACCTCCTTCAGGAGAGGCCAAAGCACTGTTTGTAGTGCATCTGTGGATCCAAAATGATAGCCTGAACCCTGTACCCTGGCTTATCACGGGGGAGCAGGGTGGCAGACCCCGAGGTTCTCCAGGAGTGGGGGAGCTGTGCATGTTGCTGGTGCCCCCACAAGCCAACTACCTGGTGGAAGCATTTACTTTCCAGCTCTCTGAGACCAGTGTTATGAGCCCAGTGACTCTCAAGTGTCTCTCAAGGTCAGGATAACTGATTGTCATATTCTGTTTTCCCAGCAAAGTGCTCCTGTTCCTGAACGATGACAACTGTCCTGTGCCATTTTACTGTGGCACACAAAGTGCCAATCAGATTTTTTGCTGCCAGGGGTTTAACATTTACTTTGAGTGTCATATGTTGAATGACTAATAATACTAATTAAAAGCAAACAAGGAAATTATCAATAGATGCTGGAAGTCTGATGCATGATGATGCTCTTGCTGAAAACAAGCTGAAATAAATGACATCTTAACATTTTCCATTGTAAGAGAAAAACAAGCATGTGATTATACATAGTGAGACTAAATTATTTTAAGTTTAAAATGGTTACCTGCAAGAATATTTATTCACATATATGTGTATAATGATTATGTATTACATATAAATATCAGTACAATATAGGAAAAAATTAAAATAGATAAATATTACTAAAAATCTTATATAAGTATTCAAAAGACAAATCATAAGATAGTTAACACTGAATGAAACTGAAACAATGCTGGCAAATACTAAGCTCAATGCATTAAATCACTAGCTTTTAAATCCAGGCCTAAGTCCAAAAAACTTCACTAATATCTGGACCAAAAAAAAATATGTGCAAGACTGTAGTTCAAAAATAAAAACAAAACAAAAAACAGCAACAAACAAAAAAGAACAAAAACACATTTCACCTCTGTCCTGACCCTAAATAAAACCTAAATATATAAAGTTCATTTCTGCTGCTGGATGAGATCAGAAACATTATTATTGACATCAGATTTGACACTTATGTCTCATGAGCATCCACAGAACAGGGGTGCTGCTGCACATCACAGCTGGCTGTGCTGTATGTGTGCTGTTCTCTTAACTCTCCTGCCCATCAGGGTTCCAGGTTTCTTCCTGCATTCTCAAGAAGTGAGAGGATTCCCACTTTACTGACTGTCTAGGGGTATGATAATCATGTAGGGGTCATTAGCTACTGCCAACACAGGTTCAAGATCAGTTTTGTAGAAAATTGTGCTAATCAGTGGGATATATACCTTCAAGCAATGGTTGGGGAAAAGGAACATTCCTGAGTCCTCCTGTTGAAAATGCTCTGTTAAGAATGAGCTAATAAAAACTTCCTGGTGACAGGGGAACAGCAAAAATGGATGAAGATGAGAGAAACATGGATTCTGGGTCTTGTCACAAAGACTTTTTATTTCATGTGGTTTGAACTAAAATATTAACTCAGCTTTGTAAGAAAAGGAATTGTGCAGTCATCTATTTTCTGGAATACAAGAAAAAAAAAATAAATCCTGATAGTGTTCAGAAAGGTGTTTTAGCCCTTGAGACATCCCCCTAAATAAGGATGCCCTGCATCAGGAAATTCCTTTCTCAGGGCACGCAGGTTTTGCAGAGTCTCTGTTGAGAGTTCTGATGTGCACAGACGTGAGTACGAGCACTCCGTGCTGGCAAATCGTGGATGTCCTTTCCCATATGAACGTTCTGGGAGCCTTAGTTTTCAGCTCAAGGGATACAGTGGGGGCAGCAGCCACCCAGCAGCATGCTTCTTGCAGGAAGGCTTATTTAAAGCATGACAATGATACTTGTGTTTCCATGATTACTCATCAATCTATCATTTCTGCTGGGAGGTTATTAGGAGTGAGAATTTACCACGTGTAACAGGCACTTCTGTGAAGGCTGAAGGCCCCAACCACAGCCATCTAAACATTTTCAGTGTCCCATTGGCTGATCATTCTACAAGACTTTGGGCCAATTTGAATGTAAGTCAGTCTCAAACTGAGAAGTCGATGGAAACTGCAAAAGTGATTAGTTACATTTTAAATCTAGAAGCAGGAAAGCTGTACTGAACACCCTTGCCTGAAAAATAATAACAAGGCCTGAACTGATGTGAGATTTTGTAAGAACCATGAAATTCACTTTTCATAATATTTACCTGTGTGGGTGTTGGAATTTTATTTATTTATTTATTTATTTATTTATTTATTAATTTGTTGGTCACTACCTCAGTGATGAATAATATGTTACTTATTAAAAAGAAAATCTCTGATGACTATTGAGAACTCCAGAATGAACAAATGTTTTTTATCAGAACTGATTTAGGCATGATAGATAAAAATAGAGTGGAAAAATATCTTCAGTCAAAAACTCTTCCTTTAGGCAGGTGTGGGCATACAACCGTAATACCTGACATGTAAGCTGCTAACAGACAGCATAAAATTCTGCATACTGTTAATCTTGTTATTATTAACCTTTAGGATATTTCATTGTTTCTCAAATCTAATCATACTTCACATTTATATTACATGCATAGGTAAGGAGCTAGAACACTTTTAAAGATATTAATTAAAGCTTATCCACAACACTCCCGGGAAGCGGAACTAGAATCATGAAAATCATCTGTCAGATAAGAAGAAACTAAGCAGAAGAGAAAGTAAGCAACATATCTAACATCACGCAAAGCCAGAAATTAAATCCAATATCCTCAGTGTCAATTCAGTATTGTAGTTACTGGGAACCAGCTTTTTACATTTAAAACATGTTAAAAGACCAAGAACGTATACTGAAAAATCCAACCTATTTACTGCTTAAATAAGAGTTATACATTGGAAGGTATTGCAGAGCACTATGTGACATCAATATACCAGATATGCATCCAGTGACACAGATCTGCCCTTCTAGCTGGAACAAAAGACAAAAATAAGTTGCAAAATGCAAAATGATGGGATTCAATAGGTGCATCATAACTTTAAATGTAAGGCACTGTCCACTTATGAAAATACTGAATTTAGCAACTAATCAGTAAGAATGGGTCACCTAATACCCGCATTCTCAGTGTATTTTAAAGGACCATAAACTGCTTTCCATGTCTAAAGATGACTTGCAAATGTTACAGAACCGCCCTGACACTGATAAACCCTGAGAGGAAATGATTGTACAGACATCTTATAAAAGCTCAGTGGATTAAAGTTTTAAGTAGACATGATATTCATGACTTAAAAGGAGTTCCTCAAAACAAATTTTTTAATATCTCAATTTATTTGAAAATGACTCTACATGTTTGTTTGTTTTCTGTTCAAAACTTTCCTTTTAATAAACTAGGTCCTAATGCCTTCAATCAGAACCGATAAACATCTATCAGAAAAGGCTTTTAAGAACTAAAAGCTTGTTTTCATCTTTTCAGAATGGTATTCCAAATAAAATCTTTATCATCTTTATTTTTACTTTTTTTTTTTCATTTTAAAAGATAATGTTTTTCTGCTGAGTCACACACGAAGATCTACCTATTATTTCAGTCTTTTAAAACTATTTTTAAGATGATTTTTTTCATAATCACATACAACATATTTTTATTTTTATAATGGTCCTCAAAATGTTTTTCTTTGTCAATTTTAAATATTTTAAATATTTTTTTTCTCAAATTAAAAATATTTTTTCAAAAGTAATTTGTTTTCAATTACAAGTTTTTGCCGGCCATCCTGAAGGTACAAGAACAGACTGAATTCAGTCTGAACTCAGTTCTAAATGAAACCATCCTTACAGATTTAAGAAAGTCTGAGTTATTTGTTACTTAGGTCTTCAAGCTTTGCACTTCAAACTGCTTTTCAGCATAACAGTTTTTAGAGATACACCTCCTGGGGAGATTTTTTTCACCTTGTTCTAAAAAGATATATGAAATTATTTTTGAAATCATCATAATATAATTTCAATTAATTATCTTTTGCTATAATTCCACAGCAAATAATCAATGAAAGATACATTTTATGGAAATATAAGATATTATCAAACCAACCTTAAGAGCAACAAGCACCTGGGACTGTGTAAACTACTTTGGAAAACACCACGATGATGATTTTAGATCAATGCTTACTTATCTCATTCCTTTATGAGGTAAATCACCCCAGTGAGCCTCATAACACAGGTTGTCCCTTATGTCCTATTGAGACAATAAATAAACTAACATAAATCAACAAGAAAATAAACTTCAGTATCATGACTGACCCAGTTTGATTCTCGAATCTCTGTGCTCTGAGATCCTATATATATTATGATATTTTTTTTTTTAGGAGTTGGAAATCTCTACATCTTTTTACTTTCTCTTGCCAGGTTAAACAAAAAAAAATCTAGAATGCAATTTATCTGTATTTTGTTGTATGCGAACTTTTATCAGCTCTAATTGCCTTTCTGCTTTGATGTACTCATAAAGTCTTTCAACATTTCCATTCCCTTCCCTCCCACTTGGGAAAATATCCCAATCCTCAGAAACTGACCTTTGGCTTATTTCATGAAGACGAAAGCAGAGAATTTATTCAGGCTCAGAGCAATACTAACGTCATTAACTTCCCAATTTCCGTATATCCCTCTGTGGCTTCACAGAATACTTGGTTGGCTTTTTGCTTGTGTATTTAAATGACATAAAACTGCTACTGAAGTATCTATTTGATTATTTTATTATTTTATTGCATTTGTAACTTTACTTTTTTTTTTTTTTTTTTTTTTTTTTTTTTTTTTAAAAAAGTTCTTCTGTTTATTTGGAACTCTACTTTCCAGACTGGCATTGGCCATTTCCTTTCTTTTTCTCTTTGGCAACTGTGGAAAAGCTGTGGCTCCCAGATGTTAGCAGGATCTTTGGCTACTGACATTAACAGAACCAGGAAGGTACGCCATATGGCCTTGAGAAAGTGCCTCAACTGAATTTGTCACATCTGAGAAGCTAAATTTCATTCTACCATCTCATGTTCCTCAGCTTCCCAACTCTGCTAAGTTTCCCAGAGATATTGCAATCACAACAGTAGTCTTCTGAACAGATTTTCTGTGCCATTGTAAGTAGCATTTTTCAGTAAGTAGCAATACTGCAGGTACATTTTAAGTAGAATCATAGAATAATTAAGGTTTGAAAAGAACTTCAAGATCATCAAGTCCAACCACCCCCTTACCAAGAATATCACCCACTAAACCATGTTCCTAAAGACCACATCCAACCCTTCCTTAAACACCCCTGGGGATGGTGACTACACCACTTCCCTTAGCAACCCGTTCCAACACCTGACTACGCTTTCTGAGAAGAAAAGTCTCCTAATTTCCAACTTGAACCTCCCCTGGTGCAAGTTGAGGCCATTCCCTCTAGTTCTATCACTAGTTATCTGCGAGAAGGAGTCGACTCCCAACTCCCTACAACTTCCTTTCTGGAAGTTGTAGAGAGCAATATGTAGTGATTTAAGTAACACTTTCAGAGTTGACTTGAAACCCTCCAACAAACCTCACACTGGCTGGCAAACAGCAATGATTGCTTTGATGATGGCTCCTCAGCAAAGGGAGCTGGCCTCACTTTTACACTGGGTATGAACTAACTCCTGGTTGCAGTCAATTTTAATCTCTTACAATTTTAGCTTCTTGCTCACTATGACTGCCTGCTCCCAGTGGTTTTGTCCAAACTTATAGTTCCATAGTTTGTTCATGAGACTGTTTTGTGAAATGATGTCAAAGCTTTACCATATCCAATTAGTGCTTTCCATACACATCCTCCAGCTTGCCAGGCAAACAGAACTTTGTATGCCTCAGAGCAGAAGAACACCTCTGTAAGCAACACTTCTTTTTCTCCCCAAGATTTGCTTCGTATAAATATTACATACAAAATAGAGGATATTAAGCAAATATTCCAGTAGTAAATCATACTGTGTTCTGTTATGCCATTTAAAGAGTAATTCTTATTTTTATCTACAATATTGAGTTTATCACATTTTTTCTTTTTCTTTCTTTGATCCTAGTATGAATTATGAATTATTAAGTCCCTTCCCCAACCTTAGTACCTCTTTCTTTACATCCATATTGTGTATTCTCAACCTAATGATAGGTCTACTCTGAATAAAATTTTAAAACGGACGTTCAGAGGCCTATGTAGTGTAGGGTTCTGAATTCAAGTGTAGAATTCAAGAATATCTTCTTAAGAGGGGTTCCCAAATACTTCTGGCCTGTTTTAGACCATATTTATATGTCCAACATGGAAATTCTCGGCACAGTTTGAATATGTTAAAAGTAGTCTAACCTGTACCATAAGAAATAAGTCAGCAGATATGCTCTGGAGACAAGGCATAATCATCAAAAATAACAGTGTTCAGACTCTTCTCTGCTCACATTTTTAGACTATCTAGTAAACAGAGAAAAAGATTATATTTCCCACAGCAGTTTTTTTTTCTACATTAACTTTTCTTAACGAGTCTGTAATGATTGTACAAAATTGCTGTCCTGCGGGTGGCTTCAAAGGTAATTTCTTTAAATCATTTTAATGGTTCAGAACAGATGTGCTTGCTAATCATCTTGCCAGCTACGTGCTTCTGTGATATCTCTACATGACAGTACTTTTGACCATGGTCTACTCTCCATTTCCAATTAATTCTGCAGGAATTTTCTTACTTCAGTATGAGCAGGATTGGGGTCTCTGTTGTTTAAGTGGCTTGAGAGAGGTGTGAATACCTTTTCATTGGCAAAAATCTAATGAGGAATAAATAAGTATCCATTCCATCATTAGTATCAATATGTAGGATTTTGTCTTAATTTTGTAAGATAAAACTTTCTACCTTTTAAATGAGGGGTAGTGCTATTGCAAAGCAGAGATGATGTATGGCTATATGGTTATGTCTTTAATGGTTTTAAACAGCAGAAAAAAAAAAAAAAAAACAGTAGTAGAAATTTGGCATAATCAAAACAGTAAGGCAAATGATTTTCAATGGACTTTCTACTATTCATTTTCTCCCATATGTTGTGATTCAGCATCTCTGTAATAATGCCTAAGGACAGCTGCAATTCCTCCCAGATCTTTACAACATGCCAAGGTACACATAACAGGAGCTGGAGATACTACAGTGAGAAAAATAAGAAACTGAACACCACAGTTGATTTTCTGATGGAGGGGAAACAGAAAAATCAGTTTAAAACTTAAATGTCACTGCTACTTCCAAAACTTGTGAACAGAAATTTTAATTCTTTGGAGTAACTGTTACAGCTCTTTTTCCTAAATAGTCAAGGTTCTAAGATCTTTTGTGGGAGATTTAGACTGTAGTTGCTGGTATGTCAGCGAGTCAAAGTCAACAACAAGTCAAAGGTCTGAAGTCCTCCCTGTAACAAATGTAACATTTGCAGTTCAGTCCACCCTTTCTCATGGTGTTGTGGCTGCACATCACAATCTTCCTTTGGGGAAGAACAGTTCTGGAAAAGGTTGCCCTCCTTCTGTATTCTGCTACACCAGCCTTCTCCCAGTACTTTTTAATCAACAGTCCTTTCAAAACAATAAATAAATGACAAACGCTATCTTATTTAATTTCTGTGATTTTATTCAAAAGAAAATAAGCAGACAGCTACAGTCATGTCTTCATCACTTCCTAATACCATAACAATGTTTTTAATTCAAACCAGCCACACATATTCTAGCAGACTCAAAACAGAAAATGAATTAGACTTGAAAGTTTAAAATTTTTGTGTCAATGTGATGTCAACCTTAAGTGTGTGGTATATGTATAGGTTGTGTTTGGTTACTGCTACTGTTACCACTGCTACTGAGAAGGTGTACAACCCACAGCAACACATTAATCAAAACAGTGGTCTCCAAAATTGTGTGTGTACCCCAAGGTATATGCAAAACAATCCATTGGAGTACAAAAATATTTTTTTTTGGTACTTATTTGAATAAATAAGTTCAACAACAACAACAACAACAAACATTTATTTCACCCTTATCTTATCCTTTTAAATTTATACTTTTGTGTAAATTTTATAATATTCACTGTGTATTAATATGGTAATATATATGTATAATTTATAAATAAATTAATATACATATATTGGGTGTGCATGCTCAAAATTTTGTTACTGATAGATGTGATTTTTTTTTTTTTTGAGAAGGCTGTATTAAAGAACTGTTATGAATTCAGACCACAGGAAACTAAAGAATATTCAACACTCTATCAATTCAACAAAGAAATTACAGTAATGTCATGCCAGGCCTGTCCCCTGCCACAGGAAACGTGCCTTTGTTATATTGTTAATTTAGTGCTTGTCTCTGTGGAAAGATTTAGAAAAGTGAATTACACATGCATGTAAGGGATAGGTTACTTTTTGTTCAAAGAGTAGTGTATTGGCACAACCATTATATCTTAAGCATTAGTTCTCCTCCATTGTAGAAAAGAATAAAATAAGAAAAGATCCTTGACTAACATAAATAGGTATAACCCAGCGTAGGGCAGAGGAAGTGTTAAGAAAGGATGACGTAAGGAAAAAGGTTGAACTGATTTGTTACTCAGTACTTTGAAGTAGTTTTAAATCAATTTCCATATGCAATACACAGGGAATATTTGATGGATTGCATCTCCTTGTTTGAAGGAGTCTGATTTTTCTCTCTACTGCCCCACCTGCACTTACTATCCATTTTCAAATTCTTTCACTACTGTCTCAGCAATTGTAAAGAAGCACTACTAGAGCTGCAGGTGCTGACCTTGACAACTACACCAAGATACACAAGAAAAGAATTGTTAAGATTAGGAGCCTTTTTTGATCTCAGGCTTCGGTGATTTAAAGGTGACAGATAATCTCACTCCTGTCAGAAGAAGACTCTGGGGGTTTCCAAAAGGACACAGACACCCAGATTTGTCATTCACATGAGCTTAGGCTGTATTACACAGCTTTTTTGACCAGGATCTCTTTGCTAAGTCCTTTAGAGATCTTACTAAAACTACAGAAACATAATGTCTTCTTTAAATCACTGACATCGGAAAACTGAAGGACAAACATTAAACTTTGACATCTGCCTGATTGTTGCTTGCTTTAGTTTTGTTTTCTTTCAAGAGGCAGGAAAAAGCATTCCTTGGAACATTATTATTCTAGTTATTCTGTTTGGTAAAGGAGCTTCAAAAGTGGAAAACATTTTAGTGAACTTAAACTCTACATTTCTGCTTTGTGTCAGGGATCCTTGCTGACAGATTGTGCATCTACCACATAATGCATGATCGTATCTTTCATCAATTAGATTGAAAAAGGATATCACCCACAAACTAAACAACTCCTCAGGAGCAGGAAAAAATCTGAAAAACAGTAGCTCTGGACTCAGCATTGTGATGTTAAGAGACAGAACTCTTGTGATGACCTTAAGACAAGGAAAGGTGTTTAATGAATTCAGATGTATGCGTAGGAGGGGATTAATTGTAAATTCAGCGTTTGGCTTTAACTAAAGAACTTGGATTTGAAGATTGTTTTTGTCAGAACTTCATACAAAAGAATTCCTATCAGAGTTTTGTATTAATAGTGGATGAATTAGTTTGATTTAAATCCTCAGCCTGAAAATGTCACTGAAAAAAAATAGATTAATCCAACACCATGATGTAGTGCTATCAATCTGAAGAATTGAGGACACAAGAAATCATTAATGCTGAGGATCACAAAATCTGTTGGTTCCTCTGAAAAAGAAATAAGGTAAACGTAAAGAAGCAGGAAAGAGAAGAAGAGAGAAAGGAGTTTTTTTAAGGAGTCAGAGATAGAAAGGAAAAGAGGAAAACAGAAGTATCACAACACGGAAAATAAAAGTGAACATAAGTAAAAATAAAATAAAATAAAATAAATAAATAAGGGACAAAAGAATAGGCACAAAAAGTGCGTAGAATAAAGGGAAAATAATGAAGGAATTTGTATATGCCAGAAATATATATAACTCAATAGAAAGCAAAAGACATCAGATAATATGAGCAGCCAGATGAGGTGCAAAAGCCACATACCTAACCAAATATTTGCAAGAGAATGTCAGTAGAGGTGTTGGGGTTTAACCATGACTGGATGGCAGATAGCTGAAGCACTGGTGCTCCACACAGCCTGGTTCAATGGGAAATGTCCCTGGAGTGTGCCTTGCTGAAAGGAAGAGCTGAGTGTCATGGTGAAGGTTTGGGGAAGTCCCTGAGCTGCCTGCTCAGTCCCCAGGGATTTCAGGCACCCAGCTGGCATGAGTGCTTAAGACTTGAAGTTTTTTTTTTTTTTTTTTTTTTTTTTTTTTTTTTTTTGCATTTCAGTAGGAAGACTGTGGTTAAGAATGAGTCTTGTGACTCTTCCACCTTCGGGTTCAATTATCTCAACATTTGGGTTCAATTATCTCAACGTTTCCTATGAGACACCACACCAGATACTCACTAGACACCTTCTGCTGCTGCAGAACACGGCTCCCCACACCTGAGCTGCATTTCCAGACTGGGAAAAAAGGTCTTCATGAGAATACTGGTCAGGCTACATTTGCTCCTTTCCCTCCCTTGGCAGTGTAGAAGACATTTAGGGAGATGAAGCATATAGCAGCTTTACACAGCAAACTCTGTTTTGAAAGGCAAGGATTTCTGAGGATAAAATAGACACTCAAAAAAAAAAAAAAAAAAAAGCTATTTTCCAGCTCTTTTCATGCTGTTTGTGAAGCCTGCAAGTATCCTTCTGTACAGTAAGTTGCAGGACAGAATGGGTCTTGCTTTGAGCTACAATATCTGTGTTTATTGCAACCTGACTGAGGTTGACAATTGAGTTTGCACCCCAATCTGCTTACTTCTGGTGGTGGGGCTGGTGAAGACAAAGTACAGCATGGGTTTTTCTGTGGTTCTAAGGTGGAAAAGACATGCTGAAATCATTATATTAGACTTATCGTGCTGGTATAGTGATGTGTAATGTCCAGAACAGGGACAGAACTGTGCTAAACCCCTGCAGCTATATACAGATGAGAATATAAGTCACACATAATGTGACAAATTAGATAACAGTCATGTCTCCTTTCAGCAGAGAATTAAACTGACTCATGGTATTCACTTATTTCCTTGGGAGCACTCCTAGAACTCAATCTCAATCCTAGAACTCAATTATTTCTGCATTTTATATAGTCTGTGTTGGAAGCCTTATTTCTATTCCAATATCATATTAAAGCTATTCCACAGTACTTAAGGTCTACTTTCAGCTTTAGGATGATACCACTTTAATCGTTCTGGGAAAGGCTGGCTACATAATTATAAATGATTGAAGGGTAAACAAAACACTGGTTCGGAAAAGTCTTCTTTGAGGTAAATTTTGTCCCCCAAAACTGCTTCTATCTCTACCTTACAGTTACCTTCGTGAATCACAAGACAATCTAGTTAGAAAATGCAATATATTTCCCAAAGATGGGGATGAAAATAGATGCAATATTATTAAAAGTCAACCGAAAACAGCAAAATCTTGAAAATCACAACCACACTTGACTTAACAGTTTGAGTGTTATTTTAGTCACCCTAAAGCTTCTTATTTCCATGGTGCAAAATAGATGTATTGACAGTTGCACAGGAATGAACTTCAAAAATACATAAAGGCAGCGGAGGTCAACCTAAGTCTGAATAAATGTTAAAGTGCCAGAGGCTCATGAGGAAGTGCAAGGAATTCAGGCATTGCTGCTGTCCCTGAGACCAAAAGCAGGAATTAACAAGACTCCAAATTTGGTGCCTTGAAGTCAGACCAATGGGATTCTAAACTCTGGCTTGTCCCAGGAAAACAAGAAAACAGGTCAGCACTGCCCAACTTTGACAGCGCTATGCCGAGGGAAAACTCTGCAAAGTCTTAGCTTGTAAGGGCAGATCTACAAAGTGTCTTCAGATCCTGCTGGCAACAGTCTGTCTTTAAGGAAAGGAGAAAGGACTCTACTTTTGCCCTTGTTTCCTTGTTTGTAATCTGTCTTTGTGGTTATTATTACCTTGATACAAATTTTATAAGTGAATGTGTATGTAAATATGAACCTTGAACACTTCTTTTGCCTGTACAGCTTTCTGAGAAGTGAGAACCAAGTTGAGAGTTTCCACTTTCACTTCTTCTGATGTTGTCCTCAACAGAGATTTTCAGAAACTACTCAAGACTGTGCCAAATATTTATCTGTTGCCAAAAATCTCGCTTTTCACTGTGAGTTTCACAACAGACAGGCTTAAGGCATAAGCCTGGATAACACTTTTTTATCAGTTCAGATGAATTTGTCTGGAGGCTGAGTTATGCCACCAGAGTTTGTTTTTAACCCCCCCCCTTACACTCTTCAGTAATAGAAACAACCCTGCATTTAGTAGTGCTCTGTAGGAAAGAAATGCTGCTCTGACAGCTTGCCCAAACATTTTCCTCAGCATGTTTTACATCATGTTTTATTTTCACTTGTTCTGAAGTTGCCTGTATGCTTTTTTAGATAAAGCTAAGGAGCCAGATGGTACAAATAAAGTAATGAGATTGTCTGACATTGTAAGAAGAGATCATATCCTATTGTTAGGAATCACTGCCTGTAAGTAGATGCATGGAGCTGCAGAAAAAAAAAAAAAAAAAAAAAACAGGATGCCCAAAGGGATTGAGTTCAGAGCAACACCTGAGTCAGGCAGCTTATACACAGCAAACAAAAGCCTCTGGTCACATAAGACAGACTCTTACAGCAAACTCTAAGTGGCAACATTAAGGCATAGATACTGTGCAACTGAGAGGTGTGACCACGATATGTGTAAACCAGCATATTTTATGAAGTGAGAAGTGAGACTATGCCAGCACTGCAGCTGAAGGCATGATTGTAGCATGAGAAGAGCACTGGCTCATTAACTTGTGCAGGTCCTAGCAGTATAAATGCCATGGCACCACTTTCAGGATGGGTTATGCAAATGTTGGGGAACTTGCATCTTTATACTGCTTGCTAGCTTCCACTAGAGTTTGCACATTCCAACTGCACAGTAAACATATCTTAACGTTGTCACTCATTAGGCTTGGTGGTATGTCCTTTCCACAGTTCTGACTACTCATTACAAAACTTTAACGCTTCTGTTAACACTGCAATTTCCACTTTTCATTTAGCACAATTTAAAAGCAGTAAATGTTTTATTGTTTGTAGTATTTTATTACAAAGCTCAGCTAAACTAGCTTGGTATGTAAGGTTTCAAATAATAAAAAAGGTTTGCTACTACTACTACTAATTATTATTATAAATGATTTGCTCTTTACCTTTTACCTTACTTACCAGAATTCTGATAAAGTCACCTAATAAGTCACTATTGAAATAATATATAGCAAAGGTTTAGTCTTAAGGACATTTTTTGTTGTTGTTACAAATGTATATATTAAGTAAAGGGGGAAATTCTTTTGTTAGACCATCTTCTCTGGAATATACAGACTACTCTAATTTAGGTTATAATATAGGCATTTCTCATAGGAAAAACACTGTTGTAAAACACTAGCTTCTACATTTTATTTTATTTGTGTTCCCAATGGTGCTTAATTAGATCCTTCAGTCCGTGTGCCTGTGCTTAACTCAATTTCCATTAAGTCATTGCAGTTCATCTTACAGCTCTATTGCATTCCAAAAATTTGTCAAAGTGATCATTGAGATTTAAAGATACCATAATTTCTCAGCCAGAGTCTTCTTAAGAGGAAACAATCTTTTTATTTCTCTAAACATTGTTAGCTGTTAATGATTTGATTTCAGATGTCTTGCAATTACCAACAGCCAAGTGAGAGTAGATATATACTTCTCAGGTTCTGCCAGAAAGAGCATAGAGAATAAAGGGCAGCTGGAATATTAATTTGAAACCCTTCTTCTTCTTGTGAGTTTGTTGTTGTTGTTGTTGTGGTGTTATCTAGTTAAGCTGTTCACTCTTCAATCCCAATGCTCCACCACTGACAATACTCATCAGCTGACTGACCTGTAGGGAACCATTACTCTGTGAGCATTTGACAGAACACTAACTGTTTGATGCAGAAACAAATTTAGAAGATTTCTTAATTTAAACATGCCCTAAATTGCAGTTACATCATAGTGATGTGAAGAGCCTGCTGTGAGCCCTGAGAGCATCCCTGCCTTCAGAATGAAACATGCTTCACATGAAAGTTTTATACTATGCAGCTCAGAAAGAGACTCCTGCAACCACCATGGGAAGGGCAGATCTCAGTCATATATAATGTATAATGTGTAATGATACATGGGTCATTGTTTCTCTGACCATCAGTCAACAGCACAAGAAGACATGAATGCTTTAACAGGTAGGAAGGTTCATTTCTGTAATGTAAATTTAAACAGATTTGTTTACATGATTTTTGTAAATGAAGCAAGATACTTGGAATGGAAAATTCAAGATTGTTTTCAGATCACACAAGAAGCTAGGGAAAGTTGCAGATATGTCAGCAATTGTAACAGATCTGAAGTCAAACCACAAACAGCTAACTAAATGTTAAAAGAAATGGAAGGAGTCTGGGAAATTATGTCATTTTCAAAACAAAGTGAAGAATGCATTTGGTACTATGAAATTCATAAGATTCGTTCCTCCTTCAACATGTAAACTTATCTGAGTCTTGCAGAGTTTCTTCATCCATTACTATCCTCCAAAGATTCTCTTTCTGAAGGGTATCTTTATGGGAAGATAAAATTTAAACTTATTTCTTATTCATGCTGTTTGCACTTATCACATTTTTTCATTCTTATGACACATCTTTCCCTAAAATCTTCATATCCAATTGTTTGTATTTGAACTATGAGAGGTAATAAGATAGTTTTAGGACCTGCCGATTTCACATGATGCATTTCTAAAAGCTTGAGAAGAGTTATACATTCAGCAGTTTCAAACCTTGTTTTACCCCTTAAGTAGGGCAGATAGCAAGTTTGCTAAAATTTCTGCTTTTGACCAACATTTGAAGGATATTACCTAAGTGTTCGTTTCTTGCTTATTCGGAAAAGACTGAGAATGTAGAAGTAGAATTCGGTGTGAAGGATTCCAACTGAAAAAAAAGGTTGGTTGTTGACTTGTGAAAATGTTTAACCAAAATATCTCTATTAAAATACAGGAATATCATTTACAATTTCTTTCTACTGAAGAAAAATGTGAAGGATCAGTTTATTTACACAATAAGTTAAACTAGTAATAAACAGAAAGAGTTGCCATCCAACTAGGGGCTAAGACAATATTCCTTTAAGTATTTCAGTGGACCACAAGAGATATGTTCTCATACATCTAATGCTCTGATGACACATAAATGGGAAAGTTATAAAAATCTACAGAGAGCTCTCAGATAAAAGAGGTAGCTTTAAAGATATATAGAAACACCAAAGCTGCAAACATAAGCTTTGCTTGGAATATTAAGACAGTTTTTCATACTTAATATAAAGTTATAAATATTTCCTGATATCTCTAGCAAGTGAAATAAATTTGATAAATTTCTAAATAGATAAAACTTGAGACCATTGTACTACTTCATTAACATAAGGGGAAAGGTCACCAGCATATATAAGGTAAAGTGTAAGGGAGGTCAAAAAAATAAATAAAATGGTAGTGCAATATGAACATTCATAGAGAATTATAAATATATTTAAGACAACCTCAGAATGTAATGGGCTATAATATGGGTCTATAACTGGGCTATATTTGTACTAATTCTGTTGGAGCTAAATTCTGTCAGATATTTTGAGTGTTTTTTATGGAAAAAATATAAACTTTTACCCTCTGCAGTGCCTAGAATTAGAGGAATAAATTTTAGCACTATATACTTAATATTAGTCTATTTATTGTAAAATAACATTAGAAGTAATTTCCTTTTCAGACAACAAAGAAAAATTACAAAGATCCCATAAAATAGGAAAAGCATCAGATATTGAGCCAGCTATTATCATAGAAAAGTTTTATTACAACGTGGTTTTCCAACATGTGTTTTATATATAACAACCAACCAGGGAATCGGTCTTGTTCTGAGTAGACCAGACAATCCCAACAACCAAATGTTGAGAAAACAGAACTCATGTACAAGAGCACCACAAAGGGGTACCGCTGTGCTGTCAGTGTACAGATCAGAACTCAATAAAGTGAGTGATTTGCTTTCCATAGTAAGTCTGAAAAGTTCTATTCCTTTCTAATTTTCAGTCTGAAATACTTTAATTTCTTTTTCCAGCTCCTGCACACGCTGTAAGCACTCTTTTTACATGATTTCCTCCTTATTAACAGTGGGATTGTCTTCTTTCAGTTCAGAATATTCTGACTTTTCAAAACTCTTTCTACAAATGTTTATTCTGGAAAACCCAAACAAATAATTTGTGGTCACATTTTCTCAACTATTGATTGCAAAAGTAATGTGGAAATTCTACAGGCTTTCCTGGAAGCAAGTTTAAATTTCTGTATGGCTGTGTGGTGAAGGAAAGAAAGTAAAACTGGAAGAAAAGCAAATATTTTATACAAGCACAAACAGAACATATTTAGTTAGTCCACATGTTGACTAAACGTAAAATGTAGGGAATTTTTTAGCTTGGGAATTATATCTGGACATATTCTCCAGGGGAAAACTCTGTATTAGTCCATTCATGCCTGCTGACATATATTTCCCTCTGTCATTTTGGTACTCTTCTACACTAACAGGGAATTAAAAATAAAGAAATCAACAGGTACATAAATTCAAGATCAGTCCAGCTAGGGAAAGAAAAGCTTTCCAGATGAAAGTATGTGTCCTATCTCACCAAACCCTATACAAATCTGATCCAGAAAATAATAAGCCTCTTGGTAGCAACTGCTTTTCTTTGATGAAATAGGGCAACTAATCTCTGGTGAGGCCATACCTCGAGTACTGTGTTCAGTTTTGGACCCCTCAGTACAAGGACATCAGGGCCTTGGAGTCCAAAGAAGGGTTACAAAGCTGGTGAAGATCCTGGAAAAGAAGTTCTCTGAGGAGCGGCTGAGGGAACTGGGGTTGTTTAGTCTGGAGAAGAGAAGGCTCAGGGGAGACCTCATTGCTCTCTATAACTACTTGAAAGGAAGGTGTGGGGAGCAGGGGGTCAGCCCCTTCTCACAGATAACTAGTGATAGGACTAGAGGAATGGCCTCAAGTTGCGCCATGGGAGGTTCAGGTTGGAAATTAGGAGACATTTCTTCTCAGAAAGTGTAGTCAGGCATTGGAAGAAAGGGTTGCCCAGGGAAGTGGTGGAGTCACTGTCCCTGGAGGGTGTTCAAGGAAAGGTTGGACGTGGTGCTTAGGGACATGGTTTAGTGGTTGATATTGGTGTTAGGGGGATGGTTGGACTTGATGATCTTGAAGGTCTTTTCCAACCTTAATGATTCTATGATTCATCTGGGCTATATCTAGTTAAAACGGATCTTCTCACACAGATCTATTTGTGAGACTGAGTTTTTCATTTTGATAGCAATCATGAAGAGATGCATCTAACACAGCACATCTCAGTAAATATTTAGATACCAGCACTATATTTAAAGGGGGTGGGGGGGTGGGGGCTGGGGAATGGGGATTGGGGATTGGGGTGAGAGTGAATCAATACAAGGCTAAAAAAGAGTTATGAGGAATGACAGAGCAAATTCAAATTTAAAATGAAGTGCCATTGTGCTACTCTTCAGATGAAGATGATGACTAGTTAGGTAGAGATAATCTTTTCTTTCAAGTTCACTATAGATAAAAACAGTTTAGCTGTGGTTTTGGAGGGAGTTATATAATTTTTCTATTATATCATGTCAAAAGGTGGTGTTGAGGCATATCTTGCCAGCTCAGCTAGAGGTCTAACTACCCATTCAGCTACTCTCTACTGATTTTTCCAAAACTATCTTCTCTAATTTCCAGTCTCTCCTTTGTAATTAATGAGTATGAAGGCATCCTAATTGTCCTCTGCCCATCTAAAAAGTAGGAATTCATTTACTACACTTCTTATAAATGGCAAATAGATTCAGGTTTTTAAAGCCAAAATAATAATAATAAAATACTATAAATCACTTTAATCTTTGAGAAAAGAGTATGTGAGGTAAGAGTTAAGGAAAAAGAGCAAAGACAAATGAAATTTCCTTTTCCATCCTTTCAACATTGATGAATATTTTATTGAATTCTGGAAGGCATAAGGGAAAATTCTTTTTTTATCCTAAGGAAGGAAATTTTCAATGGGATTTTATATATTTATCCTAGTAGTAACATTCATTTTGACTGCCTTATTTTCTAGCAAAATTAGTTAATGGCTACAAAAGCAGATTCTCTTTACATTACAAAGTGAAGGTGGCTATTTGGGGACTATTCCATTCAGCTGCCTTAGTGCTGAGGTACCTGGTCTGAAAGGGTCATATCTTTGTCATTATAACTAGTTTTTGCTAGGGTTAGCTCCAGGGAAATCAAAACAATATGATGGGTTACTCTATCTGAGGACTAGATCAAAGGTTGTGTAGATTCTTGGAAACTGTGTAACTCACAGAGGAACAATTAATGTCCTCTTAAGTCTAATGTTTTTAAAGATCCAAAAAGGAAAGTTAGCTATGGTGAAGGTATACATTCTTTGTTATTGTTGTTTTTGTTTTGATTTGGTTTTTTGAACCATCTGTATGCAGACCCCCTTCAGGAAACAATTTAAAGCTTGTACTTTTGATTGTGCTGTGTATTTCCTTGAAACAACTATTTGTTCTTGCTCTAAATTCAGCAAGGGCTCATGACTCACTAACTTTAAAATTGATTGGTCTTTCTGGAGCAAGTTAAAAGTATCCTGTGTATTTCTTCATTTGCTGAAAGGACGCAGGCTCACAAGATTTTCAGTGCTTCTGGTAGCCCAGGGGAGAGATCTCTAACTAGTGAATGTGGAAGTATATATATATATAAAATAATAATAATAATTAAAACAATAATAATTAAAACAAAAAAAAAGTTTTTTTTTTTTTTTTTTTTTTTTTTTTTTTTTTTTGTAAGGATCTTCTCTTCTATAGATGAAATGCTTTATTTATTTTATTTATTTATTTTTTTTATCTGGGTTGAGCCGCTAAGCCCAGTAACTTTAATTCCCTATTCAATATGTGGGGGTTGCTAGAAGTCTTCCCCACTTTTTTTTTTTTTTTTTGAATTTTAGAAACTTGGAACTTCAGAGGGCTGTGCTCTTGTTGAATGGGTCAGCTATGGTCCAGAGGAAGAGATCTTCAACTGGGGGAAAAAAGTCACTGCTCCAGTACTGCAGACCACTCGGTGAGGGTAAGAAAACAGTAAACCTTCTTTAAGCAACTCAATAAACTCTGCATCATAGATTCCCTGATGTCTGCTAAACAGGAAACATCACAGGGGAAGGACAGTCAGGAAGATTTCTCTTTCTGGGTTGCAATTAGGGATGAATTCTTGATAGAGATACTGAATGAGCCAGACAGGTGACACAGCTGGATCTGCTAGTCACTCATAATGAATAATTATCTGGGGATGTGGTAATTGGTGACAGACCTGTCTGTAGTGGCCATGTAACAATGGAATTCAAGGTGATGAAAGAGTAAGGAAGAACAGTAGCAGAGTAGACACTGGAGTTTAAGAGAGCAGATTGCAGTTTACTCAGGAAACAGGTGGGTGGGAGCTGATGGAAGGCAAAGGTTCCCAGAAAGTCTGGCAGGTCTTAAAGACAGAATCCTCCAAGTGCTGGAACAGTCCAGGGGGAAAGACAAACAGATGTACCAAGAGTCTTCCTTGTGTCAGCAGGAAAATCATAGGAAATCTTATGTATGAAAAGGAGGTGAAAACAAGAACAGCTCTGGAGAATGAGTTTAAGAACATTGACTGGGCATGTAGAAAAAGTATCAGAAAAGCCAAAGCTGAACTGGAGTTGAGTCTGTCAATGGATGTCAAAGGCAATTAATAGATCTTCTGTCACTACCTTAATAGTAAAAGGCTGAAAAAGGCAAGCATGAGCCTACAGGATTGTTGAATTAGTGACAGTAGGCACAGATGAGGCTGAGGTATTTAATGTTATCTTTGCCTCAGTCTTTATTGATTATGTCTCCCAGGCTTCTGTGCCTAGTGAAACAGAACTACCAGCAGTGGATGGAGGTTGAGTCAGGGTTTACTTGCAAGAATTTGATCTATACAAGACCATGGGAGCCAATGGTCCGCATCCAATGATGTTGAGTGAACTGGCCAATATCTTTGCAATATTTATCATCTTTGAATGATTGTGGAGATATTAGGTACAGGGGAATCCCTGATTTGTGAAAGGCAAATGTTGCACCAATATTCCAAAAATCCAAAAGGACAACCCAGGGAACTACAGGTTGGTCAGCCTTGAGAATATCATAGAGCTAACCCCCTTCAAAGACTTTTCTGGGTATGAGGGAGAAGAAAGTGATTAGGTTTAATCAGAATGGATTTACTAAGGGCAAATCTTGCCTGCCTAACCTGATTGTTTTGCATGATAGAATCACTGGATTTGTGAACAAGGAGAAAGCAAGAGAGATGATTTTATCATGACTTTAGATTTTGAAATTGTCCCCTACAATACTTGTATCCAAGGTAGGATGTTCCCGTCTGGATGAATAGGCAAGTAGATAGGAAAAAAAAAGTGGTTGGATGATTGGACTGAAAGGGTAGTGGCTGAGGCAATAACAAATAGAATACCACAAAGGTTTATTTTTGGGACCTATTCTGTTTAACATTTTTGTCATTAAATTTAAGGGGAAACAGAATGGACTTTATCAAGATTGCAGACAGCAGAAATTTTGGGGGGCACAGGAAAATATGCTCAAGGGCAGATCTGCCTTTTGTGGGGACTTGGGCTTTAGGAATGGTCAACATGAATGTTATGAAGTTCAGTGAAGACAAGTGCAAGGTCCTGCATCTGGGAAGGAAGAGGCCCCTGCAGCAACGCTGGCTGTGGCTTGACTTGTGGGGAGCAACTTTGTTGAAAAGGCACTATGACTGCTGACAAACAGGGAACTGAACATGAGCCAGCAGTGTGCCCTGGAAGCAAAAATGCACAAAAACATCCTGGGCTGTGTGACCAGGAGCATAGCCAGAGGTGGAGTAAATTGATCCCTCTTTACTCAGCATTCGTTAAACTACATTTAGAACATTATGTCCAGTTCTGGACTCCCCAGAAAAGGAACGAATAAACTGCAGTGGGTTTAGTGGAGTGCCACCAAGATGGTCGGGGGCTGGAACATTTACTCTGTGAGGATGTGTTGAGGTACCAGGGCTGGCTCTGCCTGGGGTCAGAGATATGCAGGAGGACCCAATCGTAGCTCCTTGGCACTAATGGGAAGGTCACCCAAAAGATGGAGCCAGGCTCTTCAAAGCCTGGTGGAGTCTAGAAGCTGAAACAAGAGAGGTTCAGACTTCATGAGAAAAATCCTTTTCTGCATGAGGATAGTCTCACACTGGACCAGGTTTCCCAGAAATATTTTTCAGGCTCCATCCTTTGAGCTTTTAAAGATTCTACTTGATAAAGTCCAGAGTAACTTGATTTAATCTAACAGCTGACCCTATTTAGAGGAGGAAATTGGACTACAGACATTCTGAGATCCATTCCAGCTTGAACTTTCATATGATCCTGTGGTCCTAAAAATCCTCTTAAACTAAGAGAGTGACAGGAGTTCACCTGCTGCTGTGTAGAATATGCTCTATACCTAAAATTCTGGGGAAGGTGGGACAAAAGGACGTTAATAGCCTTAGCTAAATATTAGAACCCTAAGTAGTGTTATTCTTTTCATTTTTGTTTTAAATTTTTCCTCAGAATAATTTTCATCTAGGAAGGGAGAAGAAGAAAGAGCACGTTAATGACCTTTATGTTTTCAAAGAGGTGAGTAAAAAGTTATTAAACCTCAGTCAGGTAAGCTCTTTGCACAGCGAGACAGGGAAATATTTGCAGAGGCTACGAGGTGGGCTTTGGGCAGGAAATGGTTTGGATTCATAAAAGCGGAAAAGCATTTAGCTAAATATTTACCTTGTATGCAGCTTGGAGTGGTCAAGAGAAAACAGAAGGTCTGTATATGACATTTGCAGATATCTCCAGGTAATACTAAATATAGGCAGGAGTTTTTCTTTGGGGAAACAGGCCTTGACACTAACATACCATTAGTTGTAGAATTTATTTCTGAATCCCAAAACATACCTAATATAAGTGCCTTACATTAACAGAGTAGCGGTATGAGCTGAGCTATATGAACACAGTAATTTATACAACTTTACGATATATTTCAAAGTAGCACTATGATAGTTATGAGAACTTCTGAATTAACTAGGAAATACATTAACTCTTGAACTAGTGAATGTCACTAAATAAAGCAATAAACAGTTTTTCTTCAATGTAATATCTGCATCCCAAATGCTAGGGTTCCTTTCCTGTTTTGTTTTGTTTTCTATTTGAACTATATGAAAATGACAAGAGTACTCTGATAATCTGAATTTCTAAAAGGAAATGAATTTGCATTCAGGCAATAATGATTCCAATTATAAGAAATAAATTGAATAATTTCACAATCTTTAATACATTTATCTACAAAATACCCTGTAATGAGAAACATATATTTATGCCCCCTTATCAGTAGAAAACTGAGTCAGCAGGACTTGAAGACTGCCGGAGAAGTACATTATCAGTGGAGCCTCATCCTGCTTCCTATATATTCCCATTGGCTTTGGTCTTTCTCTTGGGCTCAGTCACTGCTTATGTGAGCGTCTCTTGCTGTCTGCTCAGTGTTAGGTATGGGGTACTCCATGGCTCAGTTGCCCATGCCAACAGATCCAGAGTCATGTTCCCTAGTGCCATCTGAAACACCTATACAGGCTGTCAGCTCTGCCACAGGAACTGTTGGCTGCTTCAGTTTGGCATTCTTCTCCAAATGGGAGATAATGCTGATGTTTTGAAGATATTTTGATTTTTTTTCAGTATAAACCCTTCTCTGGGAGGTCCTAATTTTTTTCCCACTGACTTAAGAAGAAGTCTAGTTATCTCATACAGACTCTAACAGTGGGATTAATTTCAGAATAACTAATCTGACCATACTTATATGTCAAAAGGCACCTGGAGCCAGGATTGGTTACCCACATAGACACCCACCCAGTATCATTTGAAATACTCTGCAGTGTCCCATACAGCCACACAGGGTTGGCAACTAAACACTGCCAGACTTACGAGAGATACATAACTATTTTAACAGCAGATGGAGGCCAGGACTCAGACCTCATAGTCCCTGACATGGCACAAGAACCTGGCATTTTGGCAACTAAATCAAGCCCACTAACTGGAATGGGATTGTGGACGCCTTGCACTTTCCTAGACCCCTACCTCCAGATGCCAAATTTTAATCCTATCTTAACCTCAAACTAGATTCCAGCTCATATTCTTAGAAGGTTGAAGTGACACTAGAGATTGGATCAAATGACACCAAGATCTCTATGTTTTTTGAATCCCACCCAAGATGGGATACAAAATTTTAGTTATTGTTAAGTATTCAGTTCTATAAGAAGGAGATGACTGGAATATTTGTGGGATAGGTTGCTAAAAGCTATGAGGAATGAAGGTTGAGAAGGGAAAGGGAAGAAAGGAAGGAATTATGATCTCATAGTTTTTTTCTACTCTTTGTTTAAACATCCAGGATTTTCAGTGGTTTTTTTTTAGCAACAAACATCCAGAACGACTTAGATGTACCTTGAAATTCCTGTTGTTGGTAATCCTTATTTTCCTCTTTGACCTCCATGATGACTGTTAAGTACTAGATAGACCTAGTAGCGACAATAGAATATTGCTATTACACCTGAAGTTATCGGTAATAATGGTCAGTTGCTCAATAAGACAACCTATATTCATTGTTTTGGAACAAACAATTTTTTTGACTTATGTATTTGATGTCACATAAATTCAATTTACTGATAACAATATAACAATGTTGATAGCAATAAAAAAAAGGAATAAAATGACCCTTTTCAGCAGAATAATGCTTATCAATTTATACTTTGCGATAGGTCTATTTTATTCCTCTTCCTGATATTCCTTTGTGGATGTGCTGTATCTGCAATAGTTGATTAACTGACAGTAAACGTAATTATGTAATGCTTACAAAGTCTAATTTACCTTTACTTTCAGCTAATTGGTCAATTAGCATGATTTGGGGAATAATCAGTTTACAGTGCTGAACACACAGATGGGATTTGGCAAAGAGAGGCCAGAAGTACTGAGCAAATGGTGGTATACAGATTTATTCATAACACTTTTTCTAAAGAAATGTTGCAGTGATGCTTACTAAATTTGAATCCTCAACTAATTTTAATTATCAAACCAAGTGTTTAGTCAATTAAAAACTATTGTCCTCAATTTATAATTAAAAATGAAAAAGAAAAAAAAAGAAAAAACAAAACAACAAAAAAAAACACCTTACTTGCCCTGTGTAAACTACGTGATAGAAAAACTGCTATAGGTCAAGTTTAACCATGTAAGTATGCCAAACCTATGTCACTTTCATCCCTGTAACAGACTGAAACCATCCAGAGTTGACCTACTCTTTTTATGCAACAGACCAAACATGCAGAATACCTGAAAGCGGATGAATTTTCTGTGAACAGTGTCATTAACAGAATTGGTTATTCAATTTATTTGATTGTACACTAAACGTACTCACAGTTACTATCAAGGGGTGGTATTAGCAAATTCCTGTTATGGCCATCAGCAAGAACTCAATTTTCCACATTTTACATATTTCAGGTCTGTATAAATTCAAAATAATTGAATGTATTTCTCCTCTCTGTGATGCAATTTCTCTTTCCCACAATCTTTGCAGAACCAGCAACTGTAATTGCAAACGTTTAGTTTCAGGCATGTACTATTTCATGTTGCTGAAAGCCTCCCACTGTCTAAAAAGTTTAGTCAATAAATATTTTCATGGTAAATTGTATCTGCCTGCCACTTTAGGGGTTGGCTAGTTACTGTATACAACATCATTTGATGATTTAAGAAATCAGTCATTTCACCACTGACAGGCAAAATAAAAGTAGTCTGTCCTGTGTTCTCTATTGTTGGCGAGGCCAGGAAGGGGACCAGTAAAACTGCTGTATTGGACTTCTGGAGGGCTGACTTTGAGCTGCTCAGGACGCTGGTTGGCCGAGTCCCTTGGGAGGCGGTTCTGAAGGGCAGAGGAGTCCAGGAAGGCTGGGCACTCCTCAAGAAGGAAATCTTAACGGCACAGGAGCGGTCCGTCCCCACGTGCCCAAAGACGAGCCGGCGTGGAAGAAGACCGGCCTGGCTCAACAGAGAGTTGCGGCTTGTGCTTAGCAGGAAAAAGAGGGTTTATAATCTTTGGAAAAAAGGGCAGGCCACTGAGGAGGACTACAAGGATGTAGCGAGGCTGTGCAGGGAGAAAATTAGAAAGGCCAAAGCTCATCTGGAGCTCAACCTGGCTACTGCCATTAAAGACAACAAAAAATCCTTTTACAAATATATCAATGCGAAACGGAGGACTAAGGAGAATCTCCATCCTTTTCTGGATGCGAGGGGAAACCTGGTTACTAAGGATGAGGAAAAGGCTGAGGTGCTTAATGCCGCCTTTGCCTCAGTCTTTAGCGGCAAGACCAGTTGTTCTCTGGATACCCAGTGCCCTGAGCTGGCGGAAGGGGATGGGGAGCAGGATGTGGCCTTCGCTATTCATGAGGAAATGGTTGGCGACCTGCTAAGGAGCTTGGATGTGCGCAAGTCGATGGGGCCCGATGGGATGCACCCGAGGGTACTGAAAGAACCGGCAGAGGAGCTGGCCGAGCCGCTTTCCATCATTTATCGGCAGTCCTGGCTATCGGGGGAGGTCCCAGTTGACTGGCGGCTAGCCAATGTGACACCCATCTATAAGAAGGGCCGGAGGGCAGACCCGGGGAACTATAGGCCTGTCAGTTTGACCTCAGTGCCAGGAAAGCTCATGGAGCAGATTATCTTGAGGGTCATCACGCGGCACTTGCAGGGCAAGCAGGCGATCAGGCCCAGTCAGCATGGGTTTATGAAAGGCAGGTCCTGCTTGACGAACCTGATCTCCTTCTATGACAAAGTGACGCGCTTGGTGGATGAGGGAAGGGCTGTGGATGTGGTTTACCTTGACCTCAGTAAGGCTTTTGACACCGTTCCCCACAACATTCTCCTCAAGAAACTGGCTGCGCGGGGCTTGGACTGGCGTACGCTTCGCTGGGTTAGAAACTGGCTGGATAGCCGGGCCCAGAGAGTTGTGGTGAATGGAGTCAAATCTGGTTGGAGGCTGGTCACAAGTGGTGTCCCCCAGGGCTCGGTACTGGGGCCGGTCCTCTTTAATATCTTTATCGATGATCTGGATGAGGGTGTCCAGTGCACCCTCAGTAAGTTTGCAGATGACACCAAGCTAAGTGCGTGTGTCGATCTGCTCGAGGGCAGAAAGGCTCTGCAGGAGGATCTGGATAGGCTGGACCGATGGGCTGAGGTCAACTGTATGAAGTTCAACAAGGCCAAGTGCCGGGTCCTGCACCTGGGGCGCAACAACCCCAAGCAGAGTTACAGGCTGGGAGATGAGTGGTTGGAAAGCTGCCTGGCCGAGAAGGACCTGGGAGTATTGGTTGATAGTCGGCTGAATATGAGCCAGCAGTGTGCTCAGGTGGCCAAGAAGGCCAACAGCATCCTGGCTTGTATAAGAAGCAGTGTGGCCAGCAGGTCTAGGGAAGTGATTGTCCCCCTGTACTCGGCTCTGGTGAGGCCGCACCTCGAGTACTGTGTTCAGTTTTGGGCCCCTCGCTACAGGAAGGACATGGACGTGCTCGAGCGAGTCCAGAGAAGGGCGACCAAGCTGGTGAGGGGTCTGGAGAACAAGTCTTATGAGGAGCGGCTGAGGGAGCTGGGCTTGTTCAGCCTGGAGAAGAGGAGGCTCAGGGGCGACCTTATCGCTCTCTACAGTTACCTTAAAGGAGGCTGTAGTGAGGTGGGGATTGGTCTATTCTCCCACGTGCCTGGTGACAGGACGAGGGGGAATGGGCGAAAGTTGCGATAGGGGAGTTTTAGGTTGGATGTTAGGAAGTACTTCTTTACCGAAAGGGTTATTAAGCATTGGAACGGGCTGCCCAGGGAGGTGGTGGAGTCACCATCCCTGGAGGTCTTTAAAAGACGTTTAGATGTAGAGCTTAGCGATATGGTTTAGTGGAGTGCTTAGTGTTAGGTCGGAGGTTGGACTCGATGATCTTGAGGTCTCTTCCAACCTAGAAATCTGTGTCTGTGTCTGTGTCTGTGTTATGTTAGAAGTGCATACTACTTTAGAAATGGTGTTTCGACAAACAAGCAGCAGAAGTATATAGCTACTGCTCTGTTTCAGTCATATCAGTAATTGGAGACAATTATACCATGAGCTGTGTATCATCAATTGCGTTATCTGCTGCAGTAAAATTTGATTACCCAACTATACTCAGATTACCAGCCTTTGCTGCAGGTTTTCTTCTGTTTACTTAAATACTGTGGTTTTTTTCTTCCTCCCTTCTTTCTCTCTCCTCTCTTTCTCTCTGTTTCTCTCTCTCTCTCTCTCTCTCTCTTTCTCTCTTATTTTTATTTTTTCTCTTTTATTTTTAATTTAGGAATGATTTGAAAATTTCATTCTAGTATCAAACCACTTGATCTTCAAGAGTCTTGCCTGCCTAATGGCTTGACTTAGTTAGTGGGAGCTTTCTAATCTTTTCAGTTGTGGTTGGATGCTAGTGTATATGACTTACTGTCTTCCTATTAGTATGTTTATGTTCTCATGGGAAAGGTATATGATCAGAATTATTCTTATGAATTCAGTAATAGAAAGTAATTTTCATATAAGACCTCCTATCTAAGATAAATGGCAATGTTTTTCTGTCAATTTATTCCTGAAGAACAACTACTGTTCTCCTATGAAGGACCTTTTTTTTTTTTTTTTTAACATGACAGATGTGATGAGATGTTTCTCATTCTGTAACATTCAAAAATGAAAAAAGGTCGTGTACTTTATCAGCCTTTCCAATGTATGCATAATTATCACATCTTTGATTTGTACAGATAATGAAGATATAAAGACATAGGTGTAGATATTCACCATATTTTAAAAAATATGTCTTTCTAGCAGATCATAACATTTTTTTGTCTCCATAAGGTGATACATTATCAGTTTTAAAAATTATTTTTTATAGGTTTGTTCTTCTAGGTGCTGACAGTCTGTATTAAACATATAGATTATATAGAAGTATATAGAATATATAGGAATATGTAGAAGCATATAGAATAGAAAGACAGTCCTTAATCTCAGGCAACATAGTTAAATTAATAAAATAGTCAGCAAGACTAATGCTAATCTCAGTGCACCTAATTCTTCCCCACTGAGGATTTGGTGATACTTTAAGATACGGTGTGCTATATCATATACTTCCTTATTGTTTTCTACAAAAATAAGCAAAAGTCATAACTTAAAATTGTAAAATTGGAAGTAAAATAAGAATCAAAAGAAGTGATTATAAAAAGTCAATAAAATATAGGATAGTCATGCTGCCTTGCAATTAAATCAAATACTGACCCTACTACTTTTTTTTTTTTTTTTTTTTTTTTTTTTCAGTAGTAGGAGAAGTGCTTACTGGCTGCATTTATATTAACATTTTACTTTAGAGCAGTAGTGCAATTTTGAAGCAAATCTTCCAGTCACCCTGACTTAACGGACATCATCTCAGTTCACAGAAGATACATGGGGAATTTACCCCAGCTCCATACCCATCACCAATGGAGACATAAAAGCCTAAACCATCTCCCTTGCATCTTGTGTATAATGAATATTTGGTCTAAGGAATATGACTAAATCTACTACAGAAGAGCATCCCTTCTCAAACTCTTCAAATGGTAGACATAACTGACCTGTTCCTATTGTGCCAAATTGCCTGTTAATGGAGGCCTAGGAAATATCTTTATTTTACAGTGGGCAGTGAGAAGTCTTCCAGACTTTGATATTTCTTCCACAAGAAATAAGGAACTGAGATGAACTATATAAAAATGCTTTTAATGAACTCAAAAAAAGCTTCAAGTAGTTATGTTTCCCCCCAAAGGAAAAAAAAAAAAAAAAAAAAAAAAGGAGGCTGGGGGGGTTATTTAAGCTGTATATAGTTAAAATGGACTTATATTCTGCCCAAACTCTTCTTATCTCCATTTTCAGTGCAATGTTAAACCTTACACTTTGAAATAATTTATGGAATTTCCAAAGATGAGATAAATAAAATGTAAAACTCCATATCACCTGACTGAATTACTCTTATTCAAGCCATAGGCAAGACTGTATCATTTCAGGTTCCCTGTCTCCAGCCTGGCTGCACATGCATACAAAATATTTTAGCTACAGCAAGAACAGAAAATTCTGCTGTGAAGCTACTAATAGAAAAGGCATTCTGCATTCTCCACTCATTTATCAGCAGTGCAATGCATCTGAAGTATGGTCATCATCTAGACAGAAAACACAAATGGATTAAAGAGTCAGTATTTTATAAAATTGTCTTGTGTCATCACTATATCATCACTATAATAAATACTGGACACAATGATCTTGCAATTATTAGAGCCATAATTTCAGTGAACAAGTACAGATGCTCCCATTTGAAGCTTGCTACCACAGCTTTGAGTCATAGCTATTATTACTGCTTTCCTTTCTTACTCTATGTGAGACTAAAACAACAGAAATCCTGCTACTCAAAGTCTTATTTTAAATTACAAGCTCTCCTGTATTAGAAGAAATACCATTTTAACTTATATTACTTGAAAAAAAAAAAAAAAAGTTATGCAAATGCAAAGCCAGCATGGATATTTGTATTTCAATTTCAGAGTAGTTTACATCAATTAATCTTAAATAAACAACTGAGCTAATGGACTTTCACATCTGTCATATTGAGAATAGACTAAGGATATTCCTAAGAGTACTATCTTGTTTGAAATCATACCATTAAATCAGATCTTTAGATTGAATCAAAAAAGAATACGGGTGAGGAGCTGAATTTATGTTTTTTATAGCTTTCCTATGTTGCTGGCACATTTTTCTTGCAGACCTAACATTAACTACACATACTGAAGAACTGCCAGATGCCATACGTCGGTGTCAAATAAAGCATTTCTAGCTTCTACCAGAAACCAAGCTGCACCCAGCCTGCACAGAGGGAAAAGAAGGAGGTATACGATTCTTTCAGCACCCACAGTGTGATTTGCCATGTCTTTGCATACGGTCGCATTCTCATTATGTGGTCCTGGGCCCATGTTCCATGGGGGACTCAGACCAACCTTTCTCAAGGAGGTTGCACTTAAGTTGTCCTGCTCTATTGTTTCCCTTTCCCTACACCAAATGCAAAATGAAGATGGTCTCCTGACCAGAAGCCTGATACCTTTCTATAAGAGTTTCTCTATGAGTGCTGAGAATTGCTATAAAGGAACAAATTCCAAATTTAGCATTTGGAATTGCTATTCCGAATCAGGAGAGAAGAGAAAGACTCATTTGCCCATTTTCTATTCTTTCAGCAGAAACATATTTAAAAAATTCAGTGAGAGTGTTTTTTTTTCTGCGTTCCAGATATTGCTTGTGAAAAGAGAATGATCCAGCTTATTTTAGGTAAGTATCCAAAAGTTCAGGGTTTAACAAAACCACCTCTGAGCTTGAAAACTCAAGTCTCTCATTATCTAATTTGCTGTGAGACAATTGGTTGCAGTTAAAATAAGTTTCCATTACTTCTTCATCCAATACCATTGCCAGAGCTACTTGCTAATCAAATTGACAACAGTATAATGACTAACATAATCACCACATTTCACTCACCATGTTTCAACAGTTCAATTTTTATCTCGTGGTTCCCTTTTCCTTTTTTGCCTTGGGCTTATCTATTTTTTGACACAAGAACAACTGTGGTCTTCAATTTTTCTCGAAGAGACAATCTTCAACATTCATCAAGGTACAAAAATATGTCATATCTTTCAATCTGCCAGCATCATTTTTTGTTCTGGCTGCTGAAAATAACTCTTTAATGATCCAGTTCTTTCTGGCTTACACTAGATAGTCAGTCACTTTAGCAAAGCAATGCTCTTTTCATGAGGCATAAAGCAGCTTGGCACAGATCTCTTTTAATGCATATACCCTAAGAAGTCATGGAAAAATAATCAGGTGTACACTTCACAGCTAAAATTGTTAGCTACTTAAAAAGTAACAGGTAAGTACAAAATCCATTGCGTATGATTTTGAAAGAAGTTCAGCACTTCTAGAGTCAGGCTATATGTATTTCTTATTTTTTGTTATTTAGAGTTGTTATTAAGTCACATCAAGAAATAAAAAGACAAGGGTAGAATTGAAATAAGTAGTCAAAATATCTAATTGTGCCTGTCATAGATTAGGTAGGCCTTCTGTTTTCATTCAGGTCAAGAAGCCTGACAAAGAAAGAAAATATTATTTGGGCTTTTTGTGGTTATAATCAACAGGATCAATTAACATATCAAGCTGCAAATGTAAAGAAGAAATTCATAGTTAAACAGGTATTTCCTTTCCTGCTTTGTACATCAGTAGCATTATATATTTAGTTTAGCTTACTTTTTCCATGTAAAATAATAGACTACAAGAAAATATAAGAGCGTTACAGTTTTTCAGACAAGGATGTCAGTTGTGTGCATCACTTCTATCTTTTTCACTAACTGATATTTAAAATGAGTCTGTATCATAACAGGTTTCATTTCAGATAATAAAGGAAGTTAATAATTAGATGGTGCTCCTGGATTCACTGAATTCAACCTTTGTTAAGCAGCAGTTTCCTGTATATTAATAGATTGGAAATTATTCAGGAAATTGCTTGAAAATGACAGAGTCACTGAACATTATTTTAATGTCAAATGACTTGAACGATTCTGTTGAAGTCAACCAGAATGCAGAGGTCAATGCTGCACTCTAGCATGGCGCCGATGTGCCTCAGGAGCTGAGGAGACTCAGCTCTGTTTGGAAATAACTTGTAACATGTAAAGATAAAATGGAGCACAGCAAGGAAATCTTCTGCTTGTAGAGCTCTTTATTATTATTATTTATTATTATTATTATTAACAATAATAATAATAATAATTAAATAGTTTTGATATCATTTTAACATACATGTTGTTTCAGATTTTGTCCAGGTTCAAGTGTGACAGAGGAATATTTTGACTGCTTTAAGGTCATATTGAAATCAGCTGGTTGAAAGGATTCCTCCCTTTCATACACAGGCTTTTCTGTACAAGTACTCACTGAATAGTCACAATGTATTGTATTCTTCATTCCCTACCATAAAGAAGAATAAAGGAAAAAAAAAAAAGATGGAAAAAATGGTTAGCCATCAAAATAAATTACTGAGTGATACTAAAAATACCAAAAGTTCTCATCACAATGCCTATTCCCACAGACTTATATAAAATGCAACTTACATTTCAAATCTACTGATTCATAGTAGCTGAGGAACCAATGTGTCAACTTCAATATTAGTTTTAATTCTGCTATATGAATTAAACACTAATTCACTCTGAAGAAGTAGGAAATGTAGCAGCCTAATTTACCAACATGTGGATTTCATCTTCCGAAATACCTAACTCACTGTGACTGTTTTGCAACAAAAAATAGCATAAATAGAAACTCAAACAGTGAGTTCAAAGACATATTCAAGTGTTCAAGCAGTTTCTCTCATATTTCAAATCACTTCTCCTAAACTGGAAGAGAAATCACAGGCTTGTATTGAATAGAAGCATCTGTTTGTAAATCATATTCAACAAGGTAAAAAATGATACTTTCATTCATACATAGTTATTAAAACTTTTTTTTTTTTTTTTTTTTTTACTTTACTTTACTTAGATGATATCAAAGGGTTTGTTTGTTTGCTTGTTTGTTTCTTGTATTTGTATGGCATATTTTTCTGAGGTACCTGGCCTACAACATTTAAATGTACTTGTGAAATTGCTGATATCTCAGCAGTTTTTAACCCTTCACCAGACCACTTTCAACAGCACAGTTTCAGGTGAATGATCAGTATAAAGACATTACCATTGGCCTGAAACATAAACACACAGAATCCCTTAGACTTGAGTGACACAAAGTCATTTACTTGTGGAACTGGGCAGTCTTAAACCTGAGAGACAGATCCTAAATCCTGGCAACGCAATTTTTGTCCAGATTCATTGTGCTGTTTACAAGTGGAAGAATTTTGTTACTTTAATGTTTCTTATTAGCTTTAAGTTGGCCTTCAAAATAGAAAGTAGGAGTGCAGTTGTTCCTTGTATGAAACACTGGGAAACTAAGCTTTCTCCAAAATTTTGGCTAGCTTTGGAGACTCATTTTCAGTGGTCTGTAATTAAATAAAATGTTTTTGTTGCAATGTCTCATAACTACGTGATACCATAGTACATTTACATACTATTGTTTTACACATTATTTATAACATAGTCTGGTAATCAATTTGAATTCTGCATTTTCCATTGCTCTCCTCCCAGTTGTTTTGTATGTTTAAAAATACACAGCATCTATACATTTCAAAACAGCTGCTGAACTTACGAAGACCAGGACTACTACAATTGTAGCATCTTTTCATTCCAAGCAGAAACTGTACTCTGGGTAGAAGGAAAACAGATTAAGTTACTGGAACATATGCTAAAGATCTATTATACCCAGCATCTGCACCAGTATATATATAAAACAAACAAACAAAAAATATGCTGGCCTGGAATTGCATATGCCTGAAAACTGGCATAGCTGATAAGAAGTCAGCTGTCTTACACAATTTATTTGTAGCATGACTTTGGAAGTTCAGTTTGCTTGATTTCTGAAACAACTGCTTAAATACTGCTTTCTTGTACCTGGTACTGCTGAGTCCTTAAATACCTGGCTGATCCAAACTGGACTGAAACAACATGCCTAAAAGCCAAAAAGACCCTTGGCAGGGAGATCTGAACCAGTGACTTACCACAGGATCCCTCATGCAAGCTACTTGTCTTCAAGTTTACCCAAGCAGAAGACTGAGCAGAATGAGAAAGGAGAGAAGGATCTCAATCAAATTGTTTACCTGAACTGAGATTCGGCCTGTATATCACAAACATATATCTCTGCCTTTTTTTTTTTCTTCTTTTTTTCTTCTTTCTATAACTAAATACAGTCTATTAAATTTGTTTCATTTGTGGCTATATGGCATGTTTGCTATGACATGTTCCTATAACCCCTACCCCAACCCCTTGTTTTTTTTAGCAAGAGGGATTAGGAAAAAAACTTTATATGTGGCAATCACACGAAAAACACTACTATTTCAGTTCCTTGGGAGTTACAATGTTTCTTTAAGTCACTGAAGCATTCACAAGGCAGAATTTACATGAGAAATGGGATTTGATCTTTCAAAGTCAAAATAAAAATATACGTTATATAAAAATAGTACCATAAAATAGGTCTTGTATAAAAGACCGCAATTACTCGCCTAGAACAATATACTTGCAGATACAATGTAGGCTTGGCTAAGATTCTTATTAAAAAATGATATTGGCAGCTCATGGACAGAATTGTGCATGTGTTTGTGCCACATTTCAGATGCTTTACACCTTTTGTATTCATTGAGAAATATCATATCATCAATATTCATTAATTGGGAAATATCAATGAAAGCAGAAAAGTTATACTGAGGACCTGAGTGCTCCAGAGTCTCCTTTCCTAGGAAAACTTCCACTTCTTTTCTTCTAAGTTATCATCTTATTCTTATATTTCTAATACTTTTCCCCTTAATATGGTCTTTAGTTTTAAATTATTTCTACTGAGATCTTGCATTAATATTATTACAATAAAATACAACTAGTATAAAAATATCTTAACACAAATGTATTCCAGAGCTTTCTTTAACTTTCTTTCAAAGTTTTTCCATCTTTGAAAATCCTCTTGAGAGCCAATAGGAAACACTGAGAAGTGCCTTGATACCACAGCAACAAAGATTGTATGAAAATGTGAGAACTGCCACAGTTGCAGCTCAGAGTATGTGAATTCTTCTTCCTTTGTTGCAGATCAGATCAATCATATTGTGTATAAAACATAATATGTACTTTTGGTTTTCAACATTTTAACAGCTGTGTAACTTTACATGGCTGAATGCTATATAACAATTTGGTTATGCTCAACTTGTTCAAATATTCTTTTTAACATCTTTTACTCTGTGCAGGAAAAGAAATGATTATAAGCTTAAAACAAATATGTATAACATGTAAAGTGTGACTAACCAATATAAACAGTCTAAGCTCAGTGGACCCCAATAACTATCATATGAAAGATAAGGAA
The DNA here is from genome assembly GCF_009769625.2 of Cygnus olor. Lineage (NCBI taxonomy): Eukaryota > Metazoa > Chordata > Aves > Anseriformes > Anatidae > Cygnus > Cygnus olor. Next base: position 67,568,155 of record NC_049171.1, on the reverse strand, counting down.
AATTATCTTTCTTTTTGGACACAACTAACTACACTACTTATATCTTAAAATGTTTACAGATGTGCTTACTGAACAGTGCCACTGGCATCAGCTGGTAGAGATTAAGACCTACAAAGCAAGTGAACAAGTGACAACTTGCATTACTTAGTTCACTGTATCTTCTTTCTTTTCTTTTTTTCTTTCTTTTTTTTTTTCATTAAACATTAGATTTCCTGCAGTAAAAGAATCAATTGAATAATCAAACTCATATGTTAGTCAATTGGTTAGCTAGTATTTCTGCAAACAATATTCATTTTCATCCTTTTATGTAGATGAGAAATTGTCCCTTTGAGAAAAAAGTGAAAAGATTCACAAACTCTAAACAATACATTTTGAGTCTTTTCCCACAGGAGAGCTAATTGGAAAGTTTGCTAAACCATTTGTCCAATCCTCTGGTACATATAGGTTGTGTCAATATTGCTAAATAAAACAGAGAAAGATTTTGAACATAAGATCACTGATTGTCCATATTGCTAAGTTCTTACATTATTCTGCAAAGCTTTTCTCTGCAGGATATATTTATGTGCCAAAGAGTTCAAATGCTGTCAGTCTATCTGCATAGCAAGGAAGGGTAGAAAAAAAAACACCTCTAAAAGCTGTAATCTGGGTCTGAAAACCTTACATAAAAGTTCACTTTCTATTCCAGTCCCAAACATCATCTCTTTACTTTACAGACTGGGGAAAACTCAAGCATGGCATCACCTAAACTTGTATCTTGCTTTTCCTGTGCTGCAGCAACAAAACTTTTCGAACTTTGAGAATTTGAATGAGCATCAAACTGAGATGAATATCAGAGGCAGTCTGATGTAGTACTGTTGGAAGTAATTCTCAATACAAAACACATCCTTGGCTGCTCTGGTTGCTGCAAATGTGGGTTTTGAGACATCCTCAGACCAATACTCAGGCTGTCATTAGTAAGCTACAGTTGGGCTATTCAGTGTTTATGCTTCAGATTAGGAACTACTATATGGTGTTCCCCAGCCCCATCTTTCAGAGCGCTTGCTGTAGATAAGACTGAGAAATCTGCATGAGACAGAAAATGGACAGACTTTCTTGAAAGGCAAGATCACAAGAAAAAAAAAATGCTTCTTGCATCTATTTCTCCCAGAACCTTAGAGAGTAAAATCCAAGACCTTCTCAAGCCTGAGAAAGGGAAGATGCAGAGCTTTTTCACATGGCTAACCTAGATGAGATATCTTTTCCATTTTGTGTAGTCACAGAAGGAATGAATGGGCCTTTTACTTGTACTTTTGTCCTGAGCTTTTCACAATAGAATACCATCTTCAAAGAAAGGGATAAGAAAATGTACAGATATAATAAAACCAATTAAAAAGAAAAATGCATATATGATTTTAGAATATATTACTGTTCTCAAGTCAGCAACTTTTCATGCAGAAAATATTATCAGTTTTGAAGAAAAATATTGAGGATCACAAATTGATTTTAAATGGTTCCAAGAACAAAAGGTGCCGGATGGCTGTCTGCCTCTATTTTTTTTTTCTCTCTTGTAAAGCTTATTGTGAATCAGGCAAGATCTAAAAATAAGAAAGATCTAGCTGAATGCAAAACACACTGTGTTCATGAGATGAATCTCAAAAGGAAATACAATAAAATTATCAGCTAGTAATGAAATAAAGAAAAGAAATATAGATCTATGCCTGCTGTTCAGAATACGAGAAATTTAATCATGACTGGGTTAAGTGAAACAAATACATCAAATTCCTCCAGAGACTCTGTATATAAATAGTTAAAGGAATGGCATTTGGAGTGCTCTATTACATGGTTTCCTAGTTGAAAGTAGCATAACATATATATCCAGAGATGCTATTGTGAACTAGCTCAATTTTTCTGATTTTGTCTATGGGCAGTTTACCTTTTCGGCTTGCAAATGAATGAAGAAACAGAAACAGCATTTTAGAATTAAAGTTGTAGGCCTTCAAGGGGTTCAAAATTAATTTAAACAGGCCCATTAGTATCACTGAGAGTTTACCTTTGGTATGAAAGAACTGGGCCTAGAATACTTCTATGATAATGACACATTACTACGAACACTTTGTCAAATTAAAACAACCTTTAGAAATCAAGGTTCATTCCCCTGGGCATTTCCAGGTGTTTAACTCCAGCATTTTCATTCATCAAAGGCCTGATGAAGTGTTGAACATCCATAACTGTGGCTGAAGGGGTGTACTGTTACCTCAGAAAATCTAGGACTGGGGGAGGATTCAGACACTCCTCTGAAAGATCATATGGAAAGTGTCACAGTTGCAATTATACTAGTTTTTATGTCTTTTGTCTACTTCAAAAGAATACTTTAAGTGAAAGGTGGAACTTCAGTCTCATTGTTGTAGATGACCCTGCCCGATCACATCAGTATAGGAGCTGTGTGCTGCCAGCTCTACTTCCTACCCCTCCTTCCAGATCTGTAACAACAAAAAAAAAAAACGTTACTGACAGAAACACCCAATAAACCCAACCTTTGATTTTAGAGGCTCAAACCCAATTATGCAGCCTGCACACAAGTCTTCCCAGGCCATTTTCTGTAAGACTTGCCCACCCAGTTACCTGCTTCCCTGCCTTGGAAAATCTGGCTGCAAACTTATTCAGAATTTCACTTCTTTCCAGTATCTCTGTCAGCACATTCAAAACCCACTCTCTCTCCATTCTGCCTACCTCAGCATCTGTAAAATTTTGAAATTTGCTTTGAGCCTCAAACCAGGGACTGGGATGTTGCACACCACTAACCTGTTTGGAAGCATATTGTTCTGCTTCTTGTCCCCAGTGTTCCCTGGTGCCACACAGGGATGAATAGCAGTTCACCTTTGCTCTTTCAAGGACCCCATGTTTGCAGTGTTTCTTGTTGTTTTTGCTCTAACAGCTTCCTCTGATTTACAGGCAGTATAATAGTGAGTCAGTCTGAAGTTTGCGCATTTACAGGAAATAAAGCAGATCTCTTCCTTATTCTGCATAATATATAATAGAGCAAAGCAGTAATAAATGCCTAATGATTTCTTGCTCTTCCAACATTTGGTGTGGCATACTCAAACTTTTATCCAAGTAGGAGGAAAACACTGAGTGGAGATTCTTTTGGAAAGGGAGTTCATTCAGTTTATATGGATCTCTGTTTTTCTGCAGTGTTTGTGTCCTTCAGAAAGCACATCTTCTATATCGCTCACTAAGCAAATAAAATAAAGATTCTTGACCCCCACACTGTTCTTCAGGTGTGGAAAGGAAATGAAATCAAACCTCCTCAGTTTTTTGTAATTCAAATTCTTCCCCCGAGGGCAGAGCTTAGGGAGAAAAGGACCTACATACTCTTCTTTCCTACTGATTTTACACAAAACCAAAAGAAGATCTTTCATTAAAAGCCCATCCAACATCTATGGGATTGTGTACCTTGTTTTCTTTTTAGAAGTTTTGATGGTATTTTTTCATTGATTAAATTGCATTTTCTTAACAGCTTTATTAGAAAGGAAGCAAGAAAAAAATAAAATAAAATAAAATAAAATAAAATAAAATAAAATATTTTAGTGATTTATATGGTTTAACAAGGATCATTGTTCTGGTTACTGCAACTATTCTGGGTAAACAAATTCAGTTATCAATGAAAAATTCAGATGCAAATGTGCTAACAACTTAGCTGAGAAAAAGCATCTGAGTCAGAAAGAACCTTGGCATTAACTCTAACAGAAGCCCAAGGTTGGTGAATTCCTATTAAGACTTTCTTACAACTTACTTATAACCTACACCTGCAGCTTCTTTACTGATTGATCTGACATGATAACTTGATGAAATGATATGAACTTTAAAGGAAGACCAAACCTTAGAGCATTGTCATGATTTTCCATCTTAGTTGTCAAATATTGGATGTTGAGAGAGCTTGAAGAAAAGTTATATGTACGTATAAAAATTTACATATTTTTTTTTCTGTTATAATGTGAAATAAGACATTGAATTTTCTTGGCTTATTGTGTTTCTGATTAGATTGCTGAGAAATATATTTAGCAAATCTGTTAATAAATCAGCAATTAGACAAGTGTCTACTAACCAGGGTGCCCATCCTGGTCATGGTGAGTTTCTTAAGTAATCAGCTGCAAGCCAGGATTTTTGGAGTTGCCTAAGGTGCATTAGAAAAACACCTTTTGATGTTCAGTCACTCAAAGATGGACTACCCAACTACTTAGGGAAAGTGCTGATCTACAGGGCATTTCCATAGCTGCATTTTTTGTGCAGATATCAGAACTGTTATTTTAAGTTAACCTCTGCCCCAACAGATGGCCTGTAGTCTTCTCTTTCTTCAGGTTAACAGTATTATATCTAAACTCCTAGTAGATAATAAAGAGATCAATTGTCACAGGAAGAAAAAGCTCTAAAGGCCAATCTTGATAGCACTTGTTTTACACTGGTATAACTTGAGAGATTTCAGGGGAGTTCCCTCTAATTTCTATGAGAATAAATAAGGAGATAATTGGGTTCAAACTAATCAAGTTCATTTAGCAATATATATATATTTATTTGTTTATTTATTTATTTTCTGAAGTCAGTGAAAGTATTTGAATTTATGTTAGGTGAATAGCTGACCAACTTTTTGCCTACAGAAAGGAGTGTTTGTAACTTCCTATTTCAAAATGTTTCATGCAAGCTTTCTGATAAAACCAAATGTTCCTGTGGTTCAAACTTATTTATCAGAAAAGATAGCTAGATAGAAATTGAATCTCTTATTACCAGATAAAAAGAAGCAGACATATTAGTTAAACTTGCTATATAGCTTTATTATATGCTTTCTACACAGTTTATAGTATATTTTCTACATAGCAAAGCTTCTTCAAAACAGCTCCATTTTGGATCACAGAGGAAGTTTTGTTCACTGTGTACAAAGGTGCAAACTCTCAGAGAATCCAAAGGAAACAAGTGAAAACTGAGGCATTGGATAGTTAGCTATATATAAATGTAGCTTTATGAAATAATTTGTGACTTTCTACTTCAGGTGATGTAAACATGTCCTTGTCCAGGCAATTTCCAAAATAGCAGCCTTGATGTATGTTTCTCCACCAGACTTACATGATGAGACACACAATCTGTATGCTTCATGGTATGGAAAGCTATGATTTCCCATACATCTGTGTAGCTATATAGCCTCCCTTTTGCCATATAACCTCTATTTCCCAGCATGGCAAGCCCCATCCAGTAGGATGACCTACTATAAAAGTTTTCAGGAAGAGCTTATGAAATTCAGAAGTAGTTGTGAAAGGAAGTACTAAAGTTTGGATAGACGCTATCAGTTGCTCTTGTGATGCTTTGATGATTCAGTAAGTGACATCTTCTGACCCAGGGTGCACATCTGGCCTATCCACCTCTTAGAAATGAAAATAAGCTAAAGAAAGAGGCACCTTATTTAGGAAGAGCTTCTTAAAAAGAGAGAAATAACTTTCAAGGCTTTGTTCTTTTTTCTTTGGGTAAACAGAAAATCCCTAAAACTGACCTCTAGATTTGAATGTACTTTGTTTCTTATTACGTTATACTACCAATTATAATAATTAATTTACCATCTCTGATGTGCATTGAGGATATGAACTCAGAAAAGATGCTGAAAAATAATTGCTTGCAAATAGTTTGTTCTGTATTGAAGAGCAGAGGTATCACAGCTGCTTCCTAACCCTCCTTTTGTGCACTTTACAATGAGTTGACTAAAGGACATGAGGTAAATGTAGGATATAAACTGCAAATCATTTTGGTGAAACACCAAGACTACAATTTAATATGAAATATCAGCTGGTAAGGGAGACTGGCTGTTGGTGAAGAATAATCACTCAAGCTCTAACTCTACTTTCTACCTCAGTGAATGACTCAACAGCTATGAATACCAAGTACAAGCTGACCTGTTATAGCAAATCCCTTTAACAACAGTAAGATTTACCTGTAGAGGTAAATTTCTTACTTTTTGTAAAGTATGCTTTACTACCCATCCCATTTTATACAAAGTTTTATTAAGTTGTTTGAATTAAGACCAGTATTTTCAAATGTATGTGCTGAAACTCCATTAGCATCTGGCAACAGCCACAGACAGGGTCTGACTGTCCCTGTTTTCCACTCTCCAGTTAGATGTAAAAGGTCTGTTATGAAATAGAGAAGCTGGAAGACTGTCCTGGTGTTGGCTGGAATAGGGTTAATTTTCTTCCTAATAGCTGGTATGGTGCTGTGGTCTGGATTTAGGAAGAGAATAATAATGACAACACATGGATGTTTTAGCTGTTGCAGAGCAGTGCTCACACAGAACCAGGGACTTTTCTCCTCCTTGTGCTGCCCTGCCAGCAAGGAGGCTGGAGGTGCACCAGGAGCTGGGATGGGACAGAACAGGGACACCTAACCCAGGCTGACCAAAGACATATCCCTTACCACACGGTATCATGCTGAACAATAAAACCAATAAAAGCTGGGACAGTAGCAACCCTTAAGAACTCCATACTTAGCTGTTCACACATATAGGAGGAGATGTTATTTTTTTCTGTCCTATATCTTGACTCCTCCGAAATCTTTTGAACACATTATTATCTCTACTTACCAGCATTTGCAGTTCAACACATTGTAACTTCACAGGACACTTAAAAGTCATTATTTATTTCTTCAAAGAACTAATGACATTTTAACACCAGAATAAACTGATGCATTATAGGTAACTGCAACCAAAAGTGTTGAATATTGTCTGGTTTTGAACCTGGAACTCAGCTCAAGCTTGTGAGACTATAGGCATGCAGATTGAAATGCACTTAACTGGACAACTTTTATATATCTAAATATATAGATATGTATGTTGTATAGATTACTTCGCAAATGAAAAAAAAATAGATTTGATAATCTTCTGGTCCTTGTTTTTATCTCAGATACTACAAAAGTGAATGATTTCATGAAAGATTTAGTTTCATTCCTCTACCACCTTCTCTTTTTGGTCAAATTGAAACCATTCCTTAACACAGTTTCTCCAGCTCAGGGGAACTAAAGTTATCAGGAGGAGAGGAGAAACGGGACTCCTCTGCATTCACCTTGTGCTACTTTGGGAACTGTGAATTTCAGAGCAGCATAGATCAGCTTAATCCAGCCCAAACCTGGGTGGTTTCCATCTATGGATGGAACTGGGTCTGTCTGCCCTGGACCTGGGCACGTTTCCTCCCATAGGGAGGAAGCAGGAAGTAAAATGTAGGATTTTAGATCCCCCATTTTAAACACAAAGGATCAACTGCTGTAAGAGCAGTCAGAGACATGGCCAGGGCAGGAGAAGAGTAGAACAGGGAGATGGGCTTGGCTGTGCTGGGCTGTGGTTTTTCCCTTTTGTGAGAGTGAACATCCTCACATTTTGTTACAGGCTTTTTGCTAATTCTTCAGTTAATTATCTTTTATTTATACAGGTCCTCAATAATTATCGTACAACATCCTGGGGTAAAAAATCTCTAGTTCATCATTTCAAGACTTAAGCATTTGTTTTCTTGAAACAGAGGATCTTAAGCATGTAAGGAATTTCCCCAGGTGAGGATGAATATAGACTTGACTTTGAATGCTTTTGGGAATCAGAGACCACGTGCCTATGAATAAGTTTATCTTTAAAATGAAATAAACACATGCGTATAAGTAGATGAGAACTGTGCTGTCAACAGTGCTTAATATTTTGTTATCACTTTAAGGTTATCCGAATAGACAATTGCAGGCTGTCCCAAAAATATTAATGAACTTCTCAGCACTTAGTTTTCATTTGATAATTATTTATAGGTTTTGAGGAAGATTTTTTTTTCCTGAAAGATATAGAATTATATCTTGTTTATAAAAACATTTTTGCTAGTTCATCTTCTCTCTAGAGGAAACTTTAGATCTTCAAGGTAAATTCTCATGAATAGGATGGAGCATTTTTGCATTAATTTCCCATTACCCCTTCTCTCAGCAGTCCTACTGGCTCAACACAATTTGGTTTTGGTAAAAAATAAAATAAAATAAAAAGTTCCCACACCTAAAAGTGACAAAGATATAAAGCTCTATCATATAATTTCTACTGATTTAATTTTCCTTTTTTTAGTCTTTTGATAACGTTTGTATCATTCAGTAACTGTAAAGCATTATTTCTGGAGTAGTTTTCAAATTCATTCTTTTATAGAAGATACCAGCTAAGTGGGTTACTGCAGCTTGACATAAGGAAAATGTTTATGAGAAACAGTTTGGATTAAAAACCAAGTTTGGAAAGATATGATATTTGCAACAGTTTCGTATTGTTTGGATGTTGGTAGGCTGACATTAGTAGGTTGAGCACGTATTGGTTTAAAAAAAAAAATCCTTGCTAGACAATATTTCTGCTGATTTTGATAAGCACACATAGTCTTTATGTCATGTCATCAGTAACAAAGGTCATAGTTAATTTGTGAGTTCAGTCCTAAAAACAGAAAAACATTGCCAGCTTCCCTACATGTTTTCAGTAAAAGTCTTCCCATCTGTCAATGTTGAGTTGCTGTACAACACTTTTTTAAGAGCCACATGGACAAACCCTGTACATAGACTTTCTCTTATAAGACACTCTCTCTTTCTGGATTTAAAAAAATAATAAATGTAGATATCAAGAGAATATCTGCTCCATTCCTGTGCACTGAAGCAGCATCATATCTCCACAGGAATGGTAACTACTACAGTGCCTCATGACAACTTTGACAGAAGTCACTCATTTAGAGTGAGATCAGTGAGTGTTCACACATGCCTTGCTGTCTGTAGCAGAACTGCCATTAAAACCTCAGAATGCATGGGCTGGAAGTCTGTGTGCAAGGGATTGTGGGATTTTTTCTTCTTCTTGCCAGAGAGTCATCTCCTCTAACCCATGGGGTTTTAAGCTCCCATTGGAATTAATTCAGCTTTGTTATCATTCTCTCTGTTTCCAGTAAATGGCTCTTTGAGGAACAGCCTCAAATCACAGGGTCCTGAGGGAAAAGGGGTCAGCAGATTGCAAGATGCTTGGGCAGAAGCTCCTGTACCAGAGGCTGGCTTCTAGCTCTCGGGAAGATAATCAGTCTACATAGTCTGAATTTGCGTTTCATTATGATGACTTCCCAGCATAAGCAGAACACTTATAGGCAATTAGCTCTCGTACCCAAGTTAGATCTGTGGTTATTAGCTATCAAGGAGTGAGCGCAGATACAGGTCTGCTCCAAACTGCTAAGTAAAGGACAAACCAATATAGGGTGGGTGAAACCACTTTGTCAATTCCCTGTATAAAGCCTGAATATTTGGCTTTATGCTGGTGACATAAAGAGCATTTTAAAAAGAGATTATTAATTTTTCTTACTCAAAAATAAGAAATCTCTAAGGTAATTCAGGAGCTTTCAGAGCATGAAGAGATTTCTGTGCACAGAGCACAGGGAACATTAATTCTATCCATTACTGGTACCCTAACTTTTACACAGCTCAAACCCTAACTGATTCCTATATACAGAAGCCATCTTGGTAATGTCTCTCACGAACCTCTTTAATGGAGTATACTACAGGTGAAAATTCACCTCAGAATGGTTTTTAACTGTTTAGTTTCTGGAGTCTCTACTGGTGTAGTGGAGAAATCAAAGCTAAATGCAGGTAAACAGAATTTGAGAAATTTCAATACTGTTTATTAGTTGTATACACAATAAAAGTTAGCTTACCCACTTTCTTTTTTCTGTCATCACCCCACTTTTTTTCCAATCCAGTCCTCAAGCTGCACTTGGTCATCCTTTTCTTTCAGTCTATTTCAAAGAATGTAATAATTCTTTCATAAGAATGTAATGGGAGAATACTGGACTGGGTGAAATGGGCTGTCAGAAAGGTACTGCTCTGGAACTCTAAAGACAAAAATATCTGGGAAACATACATATACTGATATGAGTTAGAAATCAAATGAATAAAATCAGCAACTGAAAGGATTCATCAAAATCAGTATTACAGTCTATTTATTTATGGTCGACTTTAGGCTTTCTTTACGAAATTTCTGATTTATATCTTAAAGGGGAGTTTTCCTCAAAAGTCAGTTTTCCAACTTCAAGTATTTGTAGGTTTTAAATTAGCAACAAAACCACCTTTCCTTTTTTTTTCCTGTGAAATAGAAGTGAAAAAATGTAAAGAAGAAGGGAACACATGGAATAATCTCAATTTTAAAAAATGAGGAAAAAAAATATGCATCTGGGATGCAATTTTCTATTCAATAACATGCTAAGGAAAGAGCGTAGAGATGTCACAAACCACAATAGTGTGCTGGTGCAGTGCATTTCCACAGTGACTCCCTACAGAGCTCAAGAAATTGTGGACACTGATGCTGATAGATGGGGGGCCTGTGCCTGCGTGAGGCTGCAGTAGCTGCAGTGGTTATGCAGGCACTTGGGCTGCCCACCACATCCCACTAGGCATGGTGTACTGCCTGCACGAACCCACTCACGTCACCATGCAGCTCTGCTTCTGGGGAGCAGTAGCTAGGTTCAATGCACTACCGAAGCAGCAAAGCATACAACTTAGTGTCTGTGATAGTTCAGATTAGCATGGATATGTAGTCCTCACTGAAAACCACATAAACAAATGAAGGCAAAACAAGAGAAAAATTAAAATACTTTTCACTCTGAAGAAAAGTTTACCTCTCCCCAGCATTGACAAACATCTATTTATGTTCCTTTTGCAATACCTCTTTCAACTTGCTACTCCAAGTAAATATCTTAACATTATATATAGAAAATTAGCCTTCAACTGATCTACAAAGTTTTCTTTTCCAACTTCACTGCAGTATTTTTCCTCACACATCTTTTTCACCAAAGATATTCTCTTTTCTAAGTATCTGAGTTCACTGACTGTAATTTAAATATCTCCAATCCTCATTAATTTGCAGTTAGGAAATTAGGCCAGATCTGTATTCCTACTAATGTAAAAAAAATGCCTCCAGGAAAATCAAAAGAATTTTAATGACATTTCTTTACGTAAATAAAACAGTCATGCAGCTCTTTTTTCCTGTTCTATTTTCATTGTGCTGGTTAAGGAGTGGGAATATACCCATATAATTGAACATGATTTATATAATATGTTAATTCTTAAGTGGTGGCTCATCATCAGTAACATGAACTTTGAGAACTCTACAGAGTGCAATGAGGACAGGTTTTTCTTGTAGGTTTCCAGTGCACTCCACAGAGAACTGTTTCACAAGCGTTTGTAGAGACAATGTACTGTCTCAGCCATGTGAGGCAGGATTTCTTTTCTGTGAAGATGGGAATAGGCCTAATAATCCTATGGAGCTCTTTTAAGTTCATGTTTATAGTTCCAAGACTTACCTACATTTCGTCATAAGATCTTTATAACCCCTCTTTTTCTGAACTCCTGGAGAAGAAAAAAATAATAATAATTTTGAGGAAAAATAACATCTTAAGCCTAAATTAAATGTGGGAAGTACGGATTTTTATGATGAGGACACAGCAATTAAAGCTCAGTTCTTGGTAGCCTACAGAATTACTGGGTGGCCTGAAGCCTCAGCTCTACATTTGTCAAAAATCTGGGGGTCCCATTGCAAAAGTGTGTAAAATGGCAACAAGTATTTAGGCAACTGAATCCTGCCCCTGGAGAATTCAAAGTGATTATACTCTCTGTGGTGGATCACCCTCTATGCTTCACCAACTGTGGACTGGATCTACTTTTACTGTAACAGGAGCTTTAGGCACCTGGGCACACATGAACAATGTCCTGAAGAGACTTTGATTGATGTGCCTTAATTCTGAGGTAATCCAACCCTTCCCTTATTGATGTGCTAAGGTCAGGCAACCTGCCTCCATCTGCTCCCTTTTCCTCATCTATCACTAAAAAATGCAAGGACAACCACAAAACAATCTTGTAGTCTAGCTCAATTAATAATTGAACTTCTGCCTGTGGTAAATAATTTGGGTGAAATTCATGTTCTCCTCTGCAAATAGAATCTTCACTGGAGATTTCCCTTCTGTCTCCTACTCTGTAAATTATTGTTTCAGTTGATAAGGAAAGGATGAGTTGTCCTTTCTGAAAATTAGACATACTGGTTTCCCCACATGGTACATGGCTCTTTACATAAAGATTATAAACTTAGCCAGACATTTTTTCTATGCAGTTTTTAAATATCTTTACTAATGTAATAGGAATTCTTTTTTGCTGCTCAAACACATTTTTTTCTTTGCTGTTCTTAAATATCTTTACTACTGTAATAGGAATTCTTTTTTTTTTTTTCCTGTTCAAATGCTTCATACTTCAGCTTCCCCTTCTCAGTTTTGTTTTAAAATGTTTTTCACCTCTTTTCTGTTTAACTGCAATCATAATGAGAACCTTTTCATCTTCACAAACATTAGCCTTCCCTAGTTGCTTATTAATGTAAAAAATAGGAGGCATAATTTATGGTGGCATGAGTTATCCTAGAAAGAAATATGCCCAAGCAGTTATGACCAAGATAGAAAAACATCATAATGCTGCATTGCCAGTGTTGGTATCTAGTTAGAAAATTAATATACCACAGTTGAGGTAATTACAGCATCTGTGTGTGATCTATCAAGACACAGTGGTTATAAAAAGCTGCTGTCTGGAAAATTCCCATCTTCTTATTCCTCCTCCAATTTGATTCCTAGCAGAAAGCTAAATAATTTACACAATTGAAAATCACTTTATTTATTATTTTTTTTTAAGATTTCTTTTTAGTAAAGTACCATGTCAAGTTAGATGATTGTTACTCATCCCTCCAGATTAATCAGATTGCAGTGATCTCCGGGATGCTAAGATTTCATTTTCTTTAAGTGGTGGATTCCAAGTACCAAGAGATTCATTACTGCAAAATATGCACTTGCAAACAAAACAAATCAGGATGAAGGCTAATAATAATTTAAGATATCTGTTTCTAAGCAGATGTTTGAAAAATTAACAACTTAATTCCCTGTCTCTTCAATTTTTATAGTATCATAGCAAGGCTTTCTGTAAATGCTTGTCATTCTAACTAAAACACAGGAATCTGCTGCTGTAAAATTCATGAAGTTAAATAAAATAATGTTTTAACAGACCCTAAAAGCTTATGCTGACCACATGGACCACTCTACTCTTCTTAAAGCTGGGTCATCATGCCAGTGAGAATTCAATATTCATTAAACAAGTGGGATAACCTCTACTTTGTGTGACTGTTATTGGGGTGTTTAAAGGCTGGAGAGGCCTATAATTCAAATTTGAGGAGCATTTTTATTTCTCTTTCTTGCTTCTGTTTACTCCCTGCTTAGAAGCTCTTAGAAGTTAAAATCTTTCCCAGAGCAGCCAATACTTGCAAACACTTTAAACTCAGCATAAAAACCTAAAATTCTCCACTGTCATTGGGCAGCAACATTCTCATTCTCAGGCATAATGAGAAAAATTCTGATGTACATGTATACAAACAGTTTTAATATTCACTCTGTCAGCTGAACTTTTATTCTTCATGCTGAGCTTTAGATTTCAGGCTGAAACTACGAAGAGAGCAGTTTATCAAAATTTAGTTCAGCTGTTGTTGCATTAAATGTGGACAATTTTGGATTGACAATAAATGGACAAATCCTCTTTATGCACATGGCTCATGCACATGTACATACACAACTGTGTGAGATTAAACTTTTAAAATAAGTTGTCACCTAAGCTAACATAAAATGTGGAAAATTTCTGCAAAGTATTTGATAGAGTTATAAGCAAATAGGAGGAAAAGAGCTATGCTGCAAAAACAGAAAAAGGCATCTCAACTTTAACCTATAGCACTCATTATGCTTATCATTGCAGATATCTCAAATGGAGTAAAGGAACAGGGTATTTATATCTTAATACACAAAATGTAAATGTGTAAGAATTATAAAGTTTTACTTACCATATTATGAAAAGCATCCTCCACACCTTTAGATCTGTACTGAAGTCAATGCTCTTGGGGAGCATCAGGGAGTTTGTAAATCCCAGATGATGTTAGGCATGAGGTAGGTGCTGCAGTCTTCAATTCCAGCAAGATAGCAATGCTTCTGGGCAGATAAAACAGCAGATTTTTCATCATTTCTGCCTATTTATAAGTTAAAATTTAGGCACTACAGTGTGACCAAATGTGCTGGACAGAAGCTTGGAGTTCTATTGATTCTGTTAATATGCACTTTATTAATCTTCATTCACATGCACTATTGTTCTTAACACAGCAGTATGTATCTTACTATTTGCTTAAACCACTATCATTTATCTCTTTAAAACTGATATGTTAGGTAAAAAAAGCAACATGTTTCAGGCAGACTTTTTAAATACAATATAACATTTGGTGTTTAAGCCAAAAATCTGACAACTGCAGAAGGGCAGACAGTCTGTTTAACCACCACCACCAACACCAACAACACCCTTAAATAAAACTGCTACACTTTGAGGATAAATTCTATATCCTTGGATAAGTCAACCACATAATAATCCTCAATACAGCTTGTCAGACTACTTGGCTGAATTAATGAGGTATAGTGGTCAGTTAGCTACAGAGAAACACAAAGCAATGTGTTTAAATTAGATGAAGCAGACTCGATGGAAACTGCACATTCTAAATAATACAAGGTTTTCTGTGTTGTACATGCATGTGCGTACATGGAGAAGCATTGTCAGGTAGACTATCAAAAGCTGAAGTGCTTGTCCATTTGTTTCAGCTGCTGAAGCTCTTATACTTCCAGTTTATCCTGGTCAGATGAGGAGAAAAAACTACCTGAAAGGGAATTCCGAATTGAATGAAAAACACTAATGTATTTATTTTTCAATCACAGTAAGACTGATGATATTACAAGTTACAGAATCCACCCTAGAGGTTGCAGACTTTCCTACCTTCAGCACACCTCCTTCATGTTCACATAGACATTTGAGACTAAAACCAGAAGAAAAGGCTCAGAGAAAATAAATTTTTTCATGTATCCAAATATGTAGTTCAGGAAATATATATATATATATAGAACATCTTCAATAGCTGGATATCAAAGTCAAACTGACTATACAGAAAAAAAAAATAGAATTTTTCTGAAACACCTCAAGGTGCTAAGCTGTGGAGAAACATTACAAGCTGTTCCCTTTGTTTCAGATGACTGGCAAATATTGTGTAAACAACGTTGTTTAGTAAATTTTAAAATGCTATGTGCATTCACTGTCACCTATTTGTTGTGCAAAATGATGCATTTTTTTGGCCCAATAATTTTTCTCCTTCAAACATAAATCTTCTAAAGCATTTATTATACAAATGTTGGCCAGATACATCATTTATCTATAGATATGAAAAATACTAAGAACTAAGTAGTAAGAATCTGAAGAACAACTGTTACAGGAATGTTACATGTTACAGAGGGTGGTGCCTACAATGTAAATGAGGTGCAAAAACAATGGTTTATTTAAAAAAAAAATCTTGATGTGAATGAAAAGAAATAACCACATGATGGCAGCAGAATACACAGCATGAGGAAGGACCTAGTACCCCTTTTCATGACCAACTAGGAGAATTTGGGGGTAAAGGGATTATTACCTTCAACCAGTGTTTATAGGAAGTGTTCTGAACTTGCTTAGTGTGAAAAAGAAACAGCACCAAGAACAAAGCTGCAACTACAAATGGATAATTGAGAAAGTCCATCAAGCATTAAGTAGCAGTTCACCAAGGATGTAGCTGTAGGTCACCAATGTTTGTAGGTCCACAAACAGATGTGGAGTGTTTGCAAACAAGAAATAACACCTCTTAAACATCTCTACACATATCCAATTGTAAAGAAGTAAGCTAATGAACCAAATACTGTTCAGCTGTAAATGAAATCTGAGCTATACTTGTGTCATTCCATCTCCTTATGGGTCTCTTGAGTAATACATCATACGCCATTCCATTACGTGACTACAGTTACATGAGTTACTAATGCATACATGAAAACTGCTAAGAAATTGCACTGAAAAAGTCTGATATCCAGTCAAAAGACAGCGGAGACTCACAGATTTCTGGACATCTCCGAATGGACACATGGGAACAAACATCTCAAATGTTACCATAAATAGATATATCTATTTCTATCATTGTTTGTATCTTTTATTTCTCTCCTTCTTTCCATCTATGCTTAGTATGTTTAACTTTACTCCTTGTCTAGCTCCCACTGTTCTATTATTTCTGGACCCTTAGGCAACATGTCTAATTGCTCCAGCCTGTCACTTCTGCAGGCCTACGTTTGCAGTGATAACAAACCTTGATCATGTCATGATATGTTATGCTCATAACAAGGTGTCAGTCTAGCCAACTGATATTTAGACATTACCAATTCGTTTTGCTGGATTGGCATAGGTTCAGTGAGATTTGGGGTATCTGAAGTGCTTTCTCACACTCACCTTGCCAGTTTTCCTCTCACCCAGTGCCCTTTTGCACTACCCTCACATCTAGCTGATCCAATGGATATGAGTCTAGAAGCTCTTACCCAGGAACTTCATCCTGTAGCAAAGGTTTCCACACAAGAGAGATCTCTTTCCTTCTCTCTTCATACCTCCAAGATCTGAGAAACTCTGCCATCTAACAATCTTACTTAGTATCACCTGTGACTGTGAATAACAACACCTCTTGATGTTATTCACCACTCTCACTTGCATTTGCCCTTAGGTGCTGCACAAGTAACAAGTTGCTAATTATCTTGAATTCACAGGACAGTCTTAAAACACAGCAATTCAAGATAATCAGGAAAGAATTTTTTACACAATGTATAAGTAAGGTGTCAGACTCTTTCCCATGGCTAAAAACCTAAACAGGAAGCCGGACAAATTCATGGAATAAAAATTTACTAAAGCTGTGAAATGCAAAGACATCATCTAAGCTGCAGGTTGCTGGAGACAAAGTCCAGAGAAGAATTGTGTGGTTAATTTGCTTTATAATTTAAGCAGCTGTTTTAAGCACTTTCAGAGAACAGATAATGGTGGACCTTTGGTTTAACTCTGTATAGGCATTCTTATTTTCTGATACACATATAAAATAATTGGGATTTGAAACTCTTGTGCTTTTTTTTTTTTTTTAACTATAAATTCTGGTGACGGGGAAAAAAAAAATTACAAAACTTTGGGCTCAGAAACCTACTAGAGGCCAAGAAAAGTTTTGGAAATAGTATTTTGTTTGTTTGTTTTGTTTGTTTCCTGATTAAGGTATAGCTCATAATTGGCACTGATGTTTTGTAGTGAGAGTCACTGGTATAAGTGAGCAAAAAGGAAGAACTTTAAAAGGTCTACAATTTGTTAACTGAAATTTCTTTTTGCGTTTACAGACACATGAATCAATATCAACCACCTTAAGTCTCTCTTACTTGAAAATATAGTGGCAAAGGGCATAAGCAGGCAGCACCAGTTTTCTCTCAAACACAGATTACTTTCTCATGCAGGCTCACAGGTTTTAAATGTCCCACCTACTTCATCCATTTTGTGAGTAAAGCTGATTTAACTTCTTCCTCCTTATCACAATGCACCTTAAATATTATCTTTGGGCAAATTGCATTTCAGACAAAGTTGTTTGTGCTTGGTTAAAATATCATATGTGACAATTTAAAAAAACAATTATTGGCAGAATTCCTCCCATACAGAATATATCTGACAACTTTTCCTAAAGTACTAATGTGAGGGATACCATTATACTTCTTAAGAATAGTGGGATTTTTCTCTCCTATAGAGATAGATATTCAGTAGCATGACTTTCCTTTTCATGGACAACGGGCTGGAGTTGAAGTAGTGATTGCTTGCTATCAGCAAAGTACATGGAAGTTTCAGAAATTTTATTAATTGGCTTCAGCAGTTCTGAAGGAGTGAAAGCACCACAGATTCAAATGCTTATTGGGCCTGTTAAACTGCACTGCAAATCTCACAAAGTATTGTCTGAAATCCAAATGATACAGAGATGACTTATTGATATAGCATATCTAATCCAGTACCTGTGAACCCACCTAAGGTGAAACCACCCCACTAAAATCTATTTTGTTATATATATTAAATGTTATGCATATAATATTTTTTTTGCAGCTAGCTAAAGCAATCAATTAATTTCTCCATGAAAGACAAATAAACTTGGAACATCAAACAAACATACATGTACATAGATTTTCATTTGAAAAATAAGTTATTTATTAAGTTCAGCTCTAAGCTGTTTATGAATACAGCGGATATTGTCTCAATACCTGAATATTTTCTTTTAATTAGGAGCATTTTTGTTAAGAGGTAGTTTATAAGTATATCTGGTAGAGAACAGTTCAGCTCACTAATGCTTATAATTTTCAAATGGTCTGTTCATATGTCTAAGTAGATAATTAATAAAAGATGAATAGCACAATATCAAAAGACATCTGTGTTAGCTGCAGAAATATAATGAAGGCAATTTAGTAAGTTTCAAAACAAAACCCACAAATATTTTTTCAGTTCAAAAGACCCAACTGAATCTTCAATAAGAATCTTCTTAACTCACTGCTATGGTTTGCACATATGGTACTTTCTACCCACAAACTTCTTAAAATACTCCTTAGGGACATGGATTGTACTGCAGGTGTATTTTTAAATGTTGCTGTAAAAAAAAAAAAAAAGGATAAACATCTCATCAGTCAGCTAGAACAGTGAACAAAAGGGTTTTTAGTTTGTGGAATGATCTAACCTTTGAGTGTCCTATTTGGAAGGACATATAGAACTCCATATTTAGTTGTGAAAACATGTGAGTCCTTTATAAAGTCAAGGAAAAGTGACCTGTGGCATGGGTTCCCTGCGGTCATGATGCTGCAAACTATTAACAGGCAATTTTGACAAGGGGCTCATTTCCATTTCTATAAAACTTGGTGAAAGATAAATCCCTGACTTACTCTTGTAATGGTTTAGATGGTTTAGAGCAAGCCCAATATTTGAATACACACCTATAGATTTTGGGTGTTTATTAAAAGAGTCTTTGATTTTTACTTTTTTTTTTTTTCTTTTTTTTTTATCCAGCACTTGAAAATCTCACAGAAAAAATATTTCTGTACAGAATAACCTACCAGTTATTTTGCAGCTTTTGGCTCCAAAAAATGGAGAAAGAAATGACTCAGAAAACGGATAAGGAGGATGTTCAAATAAATTTAATTTAGATAGTAATCGGCGCTCCAGGAATATATTAACTAGTTTAAAAATATTTAAGTATAAGATACTGTACATTATAAAGAATGTCTTTTGGGAATTACTGTTTATCCTAAATCATAACACAAAAATAGAGAATCACACTATGAAATTAAGAGGTAACATATTCAAAACCAATAAAAGTGAGTACTTTCTCATGGTACCCATAATTGGACTGCATAACCTGTTGCCAAAGGAAATACTGAAGGGAAAAAAAAAACATGTGAGAGTTAAAAAGAAACTGTACACATATATAGATAGCAAAAATTCCAGAGTTATAAATGTTATTACTAAAATTATATTCTGGAAGAGATATTAAAACATGCTTTGGATCTCAAACCAATATCTAACTAATAAATAACATGATGAAACTCAATTTATGGGGGCTCATTATTCTTTGGATCTATCTGAATAGCCTTCTGTTAACAACAACAGATGAAAAGTACTTTGAGTTTTACTGAGTATGGAAGCTGTCAAATAACCAAAAGTAAGAACTGTTTGGAAACTTGCTCGTTGTTTCATAGTGACAGTTTTCCATCAGGGATATTTTGATATAGATCTCTCCCAGCTGCAAGGAGAGCAGAGGAGAGGAAAGGAAAACAGATATAGCAATGTTAGGAAGATAGTCCAAAGTTAATCCAATTCTGGTTTTACTAATTTATACATTTGGGTGCGGGGGTCTTGGGACTGGATGGATGCTTTTTACAGAAATAGCTTGAGAGGTTCTGACTCACATTGTTGTTATGAGTCACAATAAGGTTGGCAAAGACTACTAATTAGTTAACTTTACTAATTTTATACAAAAGCGATAGAAACATGATAAAATATATCCGTGAAAATATCAAAAGCATACAAATAATGTATTCATGCAAATACATTACCCTTTACAATCAAACAGTGCAAACTGATTTCAAAAAAAAATTAATCAATTAATCGCAGGCTATTATTTAGAATAAATGTAATCTGTTTATGGGTACTTATTGAGATCACAGAATCACAGGTATTTAAATTGGCAAATTTCCTTCTGGGTATGAGGGACCCAGTGGTTTTGTGCAAATCCTTAAAAAATAAAATGGTTTGCTTAGGACATCTTAAATCTTTGTTTGTTTATTTTGCTTAAATTAATCTAAAAATTTAACCATTTTATCTTACTTTGTAAACAACTCATAGAACTAAGCATAGAAATGTAGGGGAGAGAGTGCAATGTAAATTTTCATAACATGTAATGTGATAAATGTGTTTTCCTTATCCGGAGATGAATTTAGAAATGCCTTAAAGAACAAGCAGTTACTCAAGAGAAAAAAAAAAAAAATGTATCTGCAATACTGGAAAATCTTTCCTGCATAATCAGAGAATGTTGGAATCATACCCATCCCACCTGCTTCAGGACTGCTAAAATGGCATTAAAATCCCCAGCTCCCTAAGCTTATAATTTACTTTCTCATAAGTTTGTAGCTCAGCAGTCTTTAAAACTGTGGCTAGAACCTGATATTTAAACAAGGTTTATTATGTAAATACAAATATATATTATAGAAAGAAAGCTGGAACAACCTTCGATTGTTTCACATTCTACTGACTATTTAAGATCAAATAATGTTAATTTTATTTCATGTTAACTATTTTTCAGCCCAATGTAAGTGTTATTAACATCAGATTTGGGTTGTAGTGGAATATCTAATTGATCTCAAAAAAGTCAGCATTAATTGTAATGCTAGTGATAGGATGAGGGTTGAAAAGAACCTCAAAATAGTGACTGAGGCATTTCAGAAGTAAATGAGAAATTAACAAAGGTAATATATAATTTATTTTCCAATCTAACTATAAAAGGAATAATTACCAAACAGAATTTCTTGATTAGACTTATATTGTCCCTGCAGGCCAAAATTCTTGCAGCTGGATGAGGGTTGAGGAGGCATCTAACTAGATGGATTCTGTGGCCTCTGGTCAACCTATTTGGCTTTATTTATTTATTTACTTACTTATTTTTATAAATGAAATAAAGTTAATATTTTTTTTGAGTCTGGGAAGAAGGAAAAAAAAAAGTAGTACAATAGGAATATTTATAGCGTTTCTTTCAAAATGCAAATTCTTTTGTCATCATCCATGCAATTAAACTCTCAATATTATGTTCTTCATTTCACTTCTTCAATTTTGAGCCTTTTGAGATTACTGTTTTTTTTCATATGTCTGCAGGAACATCAAAATATAATTAGCAAAAGATATCCTTTCTGGCTCAAAACTCAAAGCAAGCTGTTTGGGGGTTTCTAATAGCTACCATGGCTAGCTGAATGGCTGGCCCATACTATAGAGCCTACATTAGAACGGACCATTGCAGGGAGCTACTAACAGACACAAAAAAAAAAAAAAAAAAGAAAAAAAAAGAAAAAAAAAGAAAAAAAACAGTCACCCAGAGAAAGGAAGGAATGGCAAGTCAACGCAAGGCAAGACAAAGGAAATCAGTCAAGTGAAAATTATTCTTTTGAGACAAAAGCATAAGAAATTAAAAAAAGTTTGCAGAATAAGGATAGATTGTCAAATTATTTGAGACAAATTAATAAATTGCAGTATTCTATTGGGATAATTAAAATTAGAAATATGTAAATCCTGAACTCTGTCATGAGTATATCATTTGTGCCATGAATATATAATGAATACCAGTGTAACCACTTGAATTGCAGAAGTTAAGGCAAGTTTCCTGCATAAGACTATGCTCTGACATTTTCTTGTGAGAATACATATAAGGAAAGTGTTCCATCTCCAAACCTATTGATATTTTCAGCCTTCCAAAGAATATATAGAAATTATATCATATCCTTATGCTAATCAATGAGGGAAGAAGAAGGGACAAAGAAATGAAAATTAATATCTGTAGTGATCATGATTTATGAATGAAAATACGGTCTTAAAAGTGATTTACTGAATTTCAGGCAACAAAGAGAAGTCAGAATATGTCTTAAGGTTTTGGTGAAAGAATTTTCAAGACAACATGTCAAATTAGTGACTCAGCAAACTAATGACAATGGTTGAAAACCAATGACCTGAAAACCTGAGGTAGGGGACTGATACACTTTTTTCAGGATATAAAGTCTAATACACCCATATTCTGAAAGGTGACTGATGTGAAAGATAAACACCAATATGTGACAAAACAAATCAATTTTCAGATGAGATAGCAAATGACAACTGTTTATTTAGTCAAGTCCTGATCCAACATCCAGTAAAATGACTAGTCAGACTAAATAAATGATTACGCCATTTCGTATTCATGTGGCAATTTCTATCATGAAGTGATTGCCTTGCATGTTGAGAGGACTTGATCAGTGGAGGTTGGCATTGGATATTGCTCACTTGGACTTTAGAAAGCCTTTAATACTTGTCCCTAGCGTTCCTATATTCATATTAGTGAGATATGGGTTGAAGGGGTGGACAATCAATTGGGTGGAAAATTGGCTGGACTTACCAATTGGTAAGACATTACCAATTACTTGGCTGGACATTACCAATTAGTAATGGACAGCAGTAGAAAGTCCATTTAGAAAGTCAAGTAGCATCCCTCAGGGATGCAGACTGGAGAAAATACTGATTGATGTCTTTATTAATGACCTAGATTATGGGAAGGACAACACTATCAGGAAATTTCAAATTTTCAGACTAGCCCAGGGCTGTCAGGTCTCCAACCCTGGTCCTGGACCCTGGATGACTTTTGTCCAGGTAACTGGTTTCCTGAATGCACTGCTTGGGCATATACCATGTCCTTATCTTCTGGCCTGTCTCCAGTCCCATCTCCTGGGGCTAGACCCATGGATGAGTGGTCCCAAGTTCACCTCCTTGTATGTCTGGGCTGTTGAAGGACCCAGCCCTAAGACCTGTCCCTGTGTTTGGAAACAATGGGACTGCACCCATTGATGAGGGCATGGTTTGCACTGGGGTGATCTTGGCTCCCAGCTCACCTGCCCTCTGGGAGAAGCTGGCCCTTGCTGCACCCTGACACAGAAAAAAGAAAACACTAGAAAGAAAATTGAAGAAAATTAAAAAGGAATGTAGCAGTAGCTTATACAAAATCTAAAATGATTAAATTTAGCAAAGAAAGCAGAGGGCAACAAGACCTACCTTCTGTTACTAGACTGTGCATCAGAATAAACTATATTTTCTTTTCTTTATGAACTCCAATAAATGCAGAAAACATGATGGTTCCTCATTGTTACAGAGGTTGAGTGCACAGTCCTGGAAGAGAAGCAGCATAGTTTGGGTCTCCCACTGGTGGATCTCTCACTGCTAAATTTAAGCAAATTGCTATGAGTAAAGGCAACTTCCTCATACCTGTATGAACATGCATGGACAAGCTTAGCAGCATGTCACAAATCTGCATAAATCAGTAGCAAGCAGAAAAGGAGACAAATTAGAATAATTTGGAAAATAAGCATATGAAAATCTAGAGCTTTTTATCTTTTTACTCACAACATGATCTTTGTAGCAGCTGAGACAATATCCTAAACTATACTTTTACATTATTCCAGTTATAATAGAGGAGAAAAGAGAGGAGAAAAGATAGAATAACAGTACCCCCAAAGCTACTTAAATTTGAGTGAGAAAATGAAAATAGAAATTAATTTGAAACTGGTAATTTTTTGTAATGTGGTCTATCATTATTTCCTCTTTCTGACAGAAGAAAATCCATCTTTCATTTCTAGGCTGATGCAAGAGAAAAAAAATATTTTTCCAGCTTAGGAAACATTTTTATTTTTATTTAGAATGTGAGTGACACAAGTTTCCATAACTGAAGATACAAATCACTTTTACTGGATTTAACTAAGTATCTATCTTCTTGGAGTTGTTTCAAAACTTTTACGTTAAACAAATGTGAAGTTGTGGGT
Source organism: Cygnus olor (assembly GCF_009769625.2). Classification (NCBI taxonomy): domain Eukaryota; kingdom Metazoa; phylum Chordata; class Aves; order Anseriformes; family Anatidae; genus Cygnus; species Cygnus olor. The sequence continues at coordinate 67,544,111 of NC_049171.1, read as the reverse complement.
TTTTTTTTGTTTGTTTGTGGTTTTTGTTTCTTTGTTTGTTTTTGTTTTTGTTTTTGTAAGCAACAACAGGACCAGTAAAGCCAATAGACTCAGGTTCATTTCCTATTCCTTGTTTTCTTCTTCAGCTCCAATATCTTGATGTGCCCCATGTCTTCTAGTGGAGTAAGGGTAAGTCTTTCTACATTGCTCTTAGATTCCCTCTGCCTGTTCAACCTCTACCCTTGCCTTTTCACAAGCACACTCAACTTTCTCTCTGCTCTCACATTTTTCATCTGCAATCCTCCCTGAAACCATTCCCCTTTCAGCTATGACCCTCCTGAGCCACCCACTCACTTCTGCTTTCTGTGCCCATGTTTGGTCAGCCAGGAGGGCGTCAGCAAAGCTTGCTGGGATGGAGGTTGGCTGGTTGACTCACATGAGTTTCTATTTGTCTTCAGATCCTCTTTTTCTGTGCAGCTAGTCAGCCATACAGAAGGGATAAAGTTGAATTACAGCCATCTACTTTCACAAAAGTCAAAGCAACTGAGGGAGTTTGAGACATTGACATGTGTAGCTAACAATGACCAAAATTACTTTAAAAAGGGAAAGTGGGGATACTGATGGCTAGTGAAAAAAAATATGTTCACATAAACCTGATTTCCTTAGGAAGCCAGGCTAAAAACAGTGATCAAATGAGAACAGTATTTGGCCATTTAAATTTAGCATGTTCAACTGCTGAGTAACTCAAAGCTGTGGAAAGAGAGGTTACTGTGAAGGGTTACTGATCCTAGGGCTATAGATTTGCTGCATTCAGCCAGGCAATTAGAACAGCTACCAGGAAGAGTAAAACTTTCATGCTCAGACATGAAACAGAGATTTGCTAAAAATTGATTAATGTCATATCCTTCTAGTATTAAAGATAGATGACAAGCTTCTGGCTGCACTGTTAAAAATCTTGCCAAAGAACATTTCCTGTCTGCAGAGCCACTACGTTTTGTGCAGAATAATACAAACACAAAAATCATCCACATCTGATCCATAGTCTATCATGACAGATGCCTGCAAAATCATTCATATGAGGACAGATCTGTTCATGGGTATTAGACACTGAATACTGCTTTGTTGCTTGCTAAATTGGGGTAAAATGGCTAATGTCCTTGTGCTTTTCTCAACTGGAGGCAGGAGCACAGTTCACTCACACAGCTCTATCCAGTATCTATCTGAGCATCCAATACAGGATCTTATGTAATTTATAGATGAAAGAGACAAGTATATGATGGTTGCTACATTAATGAGATAGATAAAAATAGAACAAAGACAAAAGAGAAGAGAAAACAAACAAACAAACAAACAAAAAGAGAAAATAAAAGTTGAGAGAAAACTCAGTTAATTTCCTGTAATAGCATTTAATCCAATGCAAAATGTGGGTAGATCTCAGATCTCTTAGTCTAGCAGGGGGCATCCATTGTGAGCAAAGAAATCATGACACAGAAATGTGATTCTTCTAGGTAAATAACCTGGATTCTTCAGTGAAATCTCTAAATGACTACGACTTTTTATTTAGAAAATTTGTCCACATTAGAATGAAACTCAGGCAGATGTGCTCCTTAAAATGTAACTCAGAAAGTAGTAAGCAGCAAGGGAAGAGGGAATGGTTTAGCAAAACCACCATCACAGCTCCTTAGTCCCAACTCTCAAAGTTGGAAAAACTTTCAGTGCACACCAATGTACACTGTATGCTGTCTGTTAAGAAAAAAATGCACTGTGAAATAGGAAATAAAAGTCCAAATAAGCCCATCACACTTTGAACTATCATTAACAGTGACAGCTGATTTTATGTAAACTCAGTGTATAATTATTGCCTATTAGTTTTCACCAAACAGAAGTTTCAAGGAAGGTGACCTATTTTAGGAAGAATCATAAAATATTGCCACAAAAAAAATATGATGGGATGTAGCTAGGTATAATAAAAGATTCCCTGTGGTTATTTCCATTAAAAAAGATACAAGTACGTGTTAATGTCTCTTTTTTTTACCAATTGAGAAAAATATGTATTTCCATACTTAGACTAAATCTATCAAAAACCTATCAAATATGTATCAAACCTGGCAACACGGACAATGTAATTTCATATGGTCATGCCATCTAACAGGGTTTATATTTTTATGATCATTTTAAAAGTTCTGGTGATAAACATTTCTAAATTGAGTAGTGACTAACAAAAGCAAACTCCACATCTTATACACATTTTTTTGGCATTGGAAGTAGACAGAGGGGGTTTTATGTCATATTTTATGTGGGCTACATCACTGAAGAACCCACTCAATGTGTATGAAAAGCAGGACCACTTTGATTCTTTAGTTATACACTATTTATAAAAGGCTACTTTCGGAACAAAAAACTGTTCCTTTATAAAACAGCAATATTTTAGCATCCCTGGAAAACCAGAGTTTCAGTACTAAGTTTAATGCTAAATTAAGACTACTACTTAGTCTTCTAAAGTCTGGGAGGAAAAAAAAATAAAAAAAAAATTATTGGACATCTTAAAATTGTCTCACCTTATGACTTATCCAAATTCACAGGCTAACGTAATGTCTTTTTATACCTTGATCAGCAGACTATTTGCTTCCATAAAGAAACAGACCTAATTTTAATTCAGCCTTTGTTTTGCCCAAGTTAATATTCTGATTTAAATAATATTCTTTCCACAGAAAAGCTTGTTTCATGTATCTGTCTCTGTTTAATTGTAGGAGATGTGCTGTGTATTCAGTTAACAAAATGAAGTATTGTGCAAATTACCATCAAGGAAGTCCTCAAGTGAATTAGGGGGTGGACTGCATAATGAGAATCTGAGATCAAGGGCGTAAAATGTAACAGTTCTCTTCTGAGGGCATATTTATGCTGCATCTGTGCAAAGCACTAGGTAATGTTATTCTAGAGTAAATGGCAGTGATGCAGGAGAGAATTCTCGCTGAGGATTCAGAGGACATTTTACTTATAATACAGAGCCCTACAGTTGCATGAAATAATGTTCCACAGCAAGATGGGAGGGTGAGGTTGGAGATGCATGAGAAAATAGGCACTGCACATACAAGCTGAGCAGATAGACATCTCAGTACAACTCTCGTTGGGTAACAAACAGACCTACGGTATTTTATTTTTTTTTAATGTTCTTCAATTCAAACAACAGGTTCAAAAACAAACAAACAAACAAAAAAAACAGCAGTCACTGTCCTTTGTATGTTAATGCAAATACTTCCAAAGAGGAACATATATAGGAAAGCAAACTGGTGCTGATTTCATTTCATTTTAGTAAGTTAAGATATAAAATAGGTAGATCAAGGGCTAGTATGTCTCATTCCAAGATTCTATCACAAGAACAATGATTTCTATGGTTTAGATAGTTAGCCTCAGCTATCACTGCAGTAAGTTATCGTTCTGCAGATTTGTTCACATCTACAGGTAGTTCAAACATTTCACTCTCTTCTTATACTAGTGATGTGTTTGCTTTAATTTTTGTGGCCTAAATTTGCATGTTAATGTAATGAAATACTTTCATTCATCTGAAGTGACATCTTTAAAGAAGTATTCCTTTGTTAGTTTAAAATAAAAATAGAAAAGGCAGTTTTTTATCATTGGTAAAGATCATTCACCAAGACTGTGGCAGCTCTTCTCACGAAGGTCAGCAAAATCCATGCTTCCACCACCTTACCATGATCTGCAGCTTTAACAAGATATTTCCAGGAAACTATGAGAGAGTGAGAGTTAGGAGGTAAAAACTTACCCTTTTGAGGAGAACAAGGCCATCAAAAATACCCTTGAGAACAAGGGCAATGAGGGGGGCACAGCAGGTACCAGAGCTGCAATGAAAGGTGATAGGGTCAGGACCCCAGAGCGCATTAGGGCATAGGATGGAGGGAAGACAACATGGAGGAACCAACCTTGTGGCAGCTGGCTGAGACCTGCTTTTTCTGTGACAGATGGTGTTAGGTCATAAGGAAACTAGCTTCTCTGCTTATTACTGATCTCACTACACCCCTGGGAGGCATGTTTGCCGATATCTATCAGTTTATGGACATCCTTGTTCTTTCTACTTCATAATAGAAGTGTCACAGAACATTTATGAAATAGGGACTCTCAGTGTTTACAGACCTTGAGCACAGAGCTTCTTGCATGCATAAACGTATTTGTTCCTATCCCCTTTCTCAACAAGAAACAGGCGCTGAATCATTCTCATCAAAATGTCACTGAACTTCTCCTGGTTTAGGCTGCTGGCAGTTCAGCTTTCAAAGCCAGTGTCCAGGGACACACAGCTCTAATAAATTCGATGGAAATAACACTGCCACTTGATTGACTCAGACAGTGACAGCAGGTATCAGACTTGAGGTCCATATGACTGCTTAGTGTAAGCTCAAATCTTCAAAAGCTAAATACTATCAGATTAAAGAAAGAAATCCTGTGCTTTTGACTGTTTTTACTGTTCATTTCTGTTAAGTCTGTATTTTCTTTTTTAAAACAATTTATTACTGGGACTAAATAGTATAAGCAATCTCCTGCTGACAGGTTCTGTCTAGCTCCACTGATACTGTGAAAAAGAAAAAAAAAAAGAAAGAAAAAAAAAGCATAAAAAGATACGGGTATTTCAGTTGTAGCTGCAACACGTTATCAATTTTATTTTGGGTAAAACAATGGAGACTTAAACTTTTGTGAGCAGCAAACTGTTGCTATGGTTTCTGGATACTACAGTGAGTCCTAGGGCTCTATATAGAAATTTCTTTAAGATGCACAGAACTCCTTTGACATTGTGTTAAAAGAATATCTGTCTGGTGGGAGCCACATTCTTCCTACAAAGCCCTTCAGCCAAAAAGGGCTGAAACATTTTTGGTCATCCCAAATCAGCCAGGTTACATATAATGTAAAGCTGAATCTTTTTAGTGATTTATCTGTTATTCTTTATTATTATTATTATTATTTATTTATTTTTGTGCTTTGTTAATTTACAGATCTTCAGTCCTCTATAAAGAAATGTAAGTTTCCCCCAAATCACAACACTAGTCAGGAAGATCATTCATGTCATTCACTAGACTGTTGAACACTGGATTAGTATTTATGAATGAACATGTGAAAAGTCTGTCTTTAGCATGTAGACATCATTAGCTCTTGTTCATCATCATAACCCACAGCATTTGAAGGTATCATTAGGTTTTGGTGGAGGAGAACTGAAATAATTCCATAGATCAGAACCAAAGCTGATAAATAAAAAATAAAAAATAATTAAATATATATATATAAGAGTTGTGCTGTGTATGTTCAAGTAACCTGACCTCTTGCTGCTTATGCTAAAATTTGGACAGACTTTTCAGGGAATTTTGTGAAAGTCAGTAAAGTAGCCAGGGTGACAACTGCATGATTTCTAATACTCTAAATAATCACACTGATATCTAGGCATCCAGCCATAAACTCTAGGCAAGAGAGGTGTGAAGTAGTTTGATAAATACAGCCAGAGTTCAGAGAGGTAATGGCACCACTATGGGGTTTGACTTGTGTTGACGCTTTAAGTTTCGAATATCCACTGTTCAGACTTTCCTGGGTTGTAAGATTTTTGGGGATAGGAATCTTCTGTTAAGTCTTCATTTGCACTGTGGAGGTCATTAAGGGAAGAGGAGCTAGTGGATAAATGGGTGTACCAGGTGATGTCCTTGTCCCTGGTAAAACTACATCTAGGAATTCCTGTTCTGTGGCTGACTTTGAATCCTTGATAATGATAGCACACTTCAAATAAATAGGACTCTTGTTTGGTTTAAGAGAAATCTAGCCAGCTCTGACATGATGTTGATCTGATAGATGTAGAAAAATCTCATAGATTTTTGTCTTTTTACAGTATTGACATCTACAGCTGATCTTCTGTCCTGGGCTTCTTTGTTAATCAGTAGAGATATATATGCATTTCTAAGGTATCTTAAGCAGATATCTCAAAAAGTTGGGTTCCCTGAAGAGGTATAACTTCAAAGGAATAATAGAGTGTATGTCTCAGATGCAGATGTCTGCATTTTTGGATATCTAATGTTTAAAAAAAAAAAAAATCTGCTCAGTTTACTTCAGATCCTTATATGCAAAATGCTTCCTTCATGACTTCTCTCAAAATGTTTGAAAATGTTTGATCATTTAAGCTTAGTGTTTTGCATTTGTCTTTGCTGAATTGTGTCCAATTTATTTAAATGATTTCCTTAATTTGACAAAATCTTTTTTAAGTCTGTCCTCATATATGTTTACAGACCCTCACAGCTTGATGTCATTGGAAATTTAATAAGCACACTACACTATTTAATCATTGACTACCTACTCAATGATTCAAGTCACTAATGAGAACATTGATGAGAACCGGGCACAAGACTGATTCTGCAGAACACTACTCAATACGTAATGTTAGCCAACAAAGAACCATTCATAACTACTAAACATGGTTTCCTAACCATTTTTGTACCTGCCTAATAGCAATTTTGTGAAGACTTAACTTCCCTATTTTGTTTATGGAAATGTCACACAAAACAGTTCAAAAACAATAGTGGGGCCAAGATATACGGTGTATATTATCCTGTATATTCAATGCTTCTTATCAGCAGGGAAGAAAATTCAGAAGGTATGATTTGTTTTTCACAAATCTTTATTAGTAGTTACTCACCCTTTTGCTGTTTTGGGGATGTTTACGAAAATATAATTTTCATATTTTCATTATTGCAGAAACTGAAGTTAACTGGTCCATTATTTCCTACCTTCCTCCTACTTCCCTTAAGTATAAACATTATATTTGCCCTCTTTCCTTCAGGATCTTCCTCTATAGTAAGCAGCACTATTTGTGCTTTAGCATAAAGCTAAAGCATAGAAGGCTTTCTAGGCTATGTTCTTATGCAAACACTGAGAAAAATAAAAAATAAAAAATCTTGTACATCATCAGATTCTGCCCTGATGCAGAGCCACACAACACGAAAATAAAAAAACAGTATCGTCAGTCTGTGTAAAGATTAATGGGTGACTCCATTCACTGATGATGTGAGGATAAATTTTATGAGTTCCAGAAAAATATTAAAAAGTTAATTTAACTTAGTAGCCTCAGTTCTTCTCTTTTGCTCTTTGAGTTCTTGTTCCTTTATCAGAGATCTCAGTTTCGGTACCCTAAAACATATACGGTTTATTCAAAGGAAGGTTTTCCATTTTATGATGTCTGATAAACTCCATGGTTATTGACACTAAACTCTCAGAGGGACCTTGACAGGTTGGAGAAATAGGCTGACCAGAACCTCTTGAAGTTCAGCAAAGGCAAATGCTGAGTCCAGAATATGGAGAGGAATATCTCCGTATGCTGGTACAGGTTTGGGATCGACTATCTGGGAAACAATTTGACAAAGAAAGACTTGAGGGTGCTGACAACAAGGTGATCACGAGTCAGCAGTGCATCCCAAGACCAACCACCTTCTGGGCTGTACTAGCAAGTGTGTAGCCAGCAGGCCTGGGAAAGTGACCCTTCCTCTCTGCTCAGTGCTGGTGGGTGCTGGAGTACTGTGTCCAGTTTGGGCTCCCAAGTACAAGGCAAACATGGACACACCAGAATCCAGCAGAATCCCCCAACATGGTCATGGGCTGGAGAAGTCTTGGAGGAGACATTATTGCTGTCTACAACTATCTAATCAGAAGAAACAGTGAGGACAGAACCAAACCCTTACCAGAGATGTACAGTGAAAACACAACAGGTGTCAGACACCATGAGCGTGGTGAAACACTGGGACAAGCTACCGAGGGAAACTATTGATTCTCCTTGGAGATATTCAGAGTGGACTCAGCTGAACAAGGCCTTGAATAATCTGCCTAACATCTGTTTTAAGCTAATCAAAGTAAAATGAGAAATAAGGAACATATTTTAAATGGTAATACTGACTAGATATTAAAACAAACTTAGTTTTGTTTTCATCTCTCAATGTTTGAATACTAATGCAAAGGTGTGATTTTGTTCAAAAATGACCCATCTCAACAAACATAAAATTGAATAATATTCTAGGCTTGTACTGTGCTTGAAATGAAGACGAGCTCTTGGTTTTGGAGCACTTGAAGAAAATAAATATTTCTCATATGTTAATCTCATTTGTTGTCAAAACAAAAATAACACTATATTTTGAATTAATTATCTTATACTTTTATTATGTCTAATCAGTTGAAAGTATTTTGCATTTACATTTGTATTTACTTTCCCATATTAATTTTTACTTTTATAGATTAATATTGGACACTATAGTTTCTAGAAGTATACAGTTATTTCCATTTACAAGAAATATTACATAAATGTTGAATCATATTTCCTGACCATAATGAGAAAAACAAACTAGCATTTAAGTAATATTACATTTGAAGAAGAGAGGAAATAATACGGGAATAACAGGAAATTCTGCACTGCTGTTTTTAAACCTCCAAATAATTTCCCATACCACTTGGAATCTCATTTAATATGAATGAAGTCATTTCATATAATTCATCACTAAAAATTCTAGAAGGCTACTTTTGCTTCCTTTCATGACACTCTACAATTTTTTTTTGTTTTCATTTTTTTCTTTTGTTATCACTATTTGTACTCCTGGGAAAAATAATTTGACATTTGTGTCAAGAAATGAATATGGAACAATTTGACAGATCTCTCTGGGAAGATCAGAGAAGCTCCATTACACAAAGAAAACAGAGATAAGACAAAGAACAGAGTTACTGAGTGAAGAAAAAGAAAAGATAGGTGCTAATTACCCTGCAATTTCTTAGTACTATGCTTCATTTAATATCTGAAAAGTAAAGCTATGTACTGATCCACATAACTTGTTAAGTCAAGTGAAGTTTTTTTCCAGATCTGATTAGTTTAATGAGCATGTAATTTCATTCAGAGCTCCATCTACCTAATAAAGGGCAAAATGATGATTATTCATCTACTGTTTAGAAGAGAAATCATGGTAAGTGGCAGAATTCCATGATTTTTTACCTTTCATGAAGGGGACACATGAAGAATGATTTTCCTTGTTCAGGACAGCTTTTGGGATTCTCCTAACTAATTGCTGTTTCAATATCCTTGATGGACTAATTTCATATTTTTTTTCTGTGCCTGTGCCCATTAAATTTTGAAAGTGGCTATTGCCTCACCTTGGAAAACAGTATCTTGATTACAGAAAGTTCCTTCAAAAAGTTTGGGGAAATCAGTTGATGTCTGCAGTGAGTCACAGAGCTGCATAGGGAGTAGGTTCTAGTGGTTTTAAATTATCAACATCACAGAGTTTACAGTGGCATTTGACATCCTGCTCAGCCTACTAGATACGGTAGAGATGCTGATCTGAAGGCAGGGTACCTGAAGCCCATCAAAACTAACTGTCAGGGTATGCACTGCAGACATTCAGTAGCTAGAAAACCTAACTGAAATGAACTGTTCAATGAGAACATTTTTCTGCCTGAGCTCTGAGAGGCAGACAGACCCCATATAGAAGAGTTTCCAAGAAAACAGCATAGAGATACATGCGTAGCAGATATGACTCAACGTGTCTGCTGCAAGAAAGGTGCCATTTAGCTCTGACTATGAAATCAATTCCTTCTATTAGCAGCCTTACCAGAAAGCTAGCTTCCCTCTCCTGAAGACAAATGTTCTCAACAGTTCAGTAGTCCCTGCCGCAGACCAAGGAGACCAAAGAGTTGAAAAGTGGAAAAAAAAAAAAAAAAAAAGGCAGAAATGTACTGGCTGCTTTTAGTGTGACCAGTGTTGCCTTAATTATAGCCAAATAAACACAAGGAAAAAGAGATAACTGAGTTTAGGAGTACAATTTAGCTGTGTGTCTTGCCAGAGACAGTTCCCAAATGCACACTTGCAAGCAAAGACTTATAGAACTTTTACCATCTCTTTCCAAAGATCTTCTAACTAAGATGGGTCTCTGTAATGAAAAAATATCTGCTGCTTTTTGCTTTTTCGTCTTCCTCCTTCTGTACTTTTTCATAACTTCACCTTCACAGAAGTTAGAAATGAAAAAGGACCTTCACTGCTATTCCTATTTTTCATCAAATCTCATTATATATATACAGAAATTCATCCACATAAAGAAATCCATACAAGTTAAAAAAAAAAAAAAGAGAGAGAGAGAAAGAAGAGAGAAGGAAAGTATATGACATGTATGCCTTAACCACATATAGTTAAGAGAACAAATGCTTCTCTAAACTAAAATAGATCTATACTATTAATCATAGCATAATAAAATCAATCATTTTCAAATGAAGCATTACTCATGATACAATGTATCATGATTTTAACACATAGAAATAATTTACCTCTTTGTAACTAAATGTTCACTTTTAGCAACTGAAGAAATCAACAGACACTTACTTCACTACTAGTAATGGGAGCAAAACATACCCTCCAACACAAGGTTATGTAAAATAGTGGAGCTCTGTAACCAGGTCAAAGGTTGACTCTGACTACTGGAAAGCTTGGTTGTGCTACTGAACATTTTCCAGAGAAATATTTTAGATCTTTCAGTTTCAAAAAGCAGCTTAGATTTTGAGAAATAAACTTATTTAAATATTATTTTTAAGGGAAAAGAAAAAAAAGAAAAAGAAAAAAAAAAAGCTAAAATTAAAAATCTGCAGTCTTGTCCCTTAGCTGCATGAAAAAGAGCAGAGATTAAAAATATGGATGCCTAGAGAGCGAAGAGGAAAAGGATAATTGTATATTCGCTGCTGTACTCATTGTCACACAAAATGAGATAGTGGGGAAAATATAAAATGTAAGTCAGGGATACATCCCAAATGATGTGTAGAACCATAGAATGAGCTTCTTCCACTTAATTTTAGCCTTGTGAAAGTTAAGCACTAAAGCCTATGTCTCTTCATTAATGATAGAAGTAGTCTGAATAGTCATTAATGAAGAGACACATAGGCATATTGAAAAGAACATTTATCCTACGTGACTGTGATCCCATTATGGGATGAATTTGCTCTCTAAGGAATCTACTTTTTCTTGTTGTTGTTAAATGGGATTGGCTAGAGGAACAGCTGAAATTGTAACTAAATGAATACGTAAGATACCTATTTTTTATAGAGTCAGATGAAAGATGCCCCACTCACACCTGAAACAGCAGGTTTCAAACAAAAAAATAAGCAAAAATAAGCAAAATAAACAAATAATTGAAAATGAAAAACTGAGTTGTTATGGTCTATCAGTCTCTCCAGATTAGTAACATCTGTTTTATCAAGTAGATATTCATTTTACAATATAAAAAGAGAAGAGAAATATCTGGTCTTTGAAAATTGAATATTATCATTCAAAATTGGTCAATAACAAAAGTATTAACTAAATAATCTATTTCACAAACATAATTAGATTTGTTGATATAGAACCATTCATAGTAAAAAGATTTTAAATTTAATTGAATTAATATAACTAAAGATGGGCAGATTTGTCTCAGAAAATAAGCTCTGTAAAATTATAATAATCATTTAGTATTTGGTTACTTCGGAGAGACTGTGAATATGCACAGACAAATTACTTCTATTGTACTGCATTAGATATCAGTGTGTGCTGAATATTCAATTCCTGTTTAGGATTGACTGAGAACAAGTAACTGGTATAGCTGACTGAGCTCTCTATTCAAACTAAGTGTTGCAGATTTATGGTGAGTCCACTTGGGATTTACACATGTAAATAAAAATAAATTCAACAAACTTTCACAAGGATACAAGTCTGTTTCAGAGTCCTGTGATGCTAAGCTATGATCATTTTATGTAGGTTTACAGTTTGGGTTTATCCAGGTTCCATTCTAAATAGGACCTTGTATCACATTCAACACTATCTGAATGCCTTACATGCTTCTTAATTCTTCTTATTATTATTTTTATTGTGTTTTTTTTTCTTCCGTTTTTTTTTTTTTTTTTTCATTCAGATAGTATTAACAATTTATTCTTTTTCATATGGAATTTCATCAAATCATATTAGTTAACTCATTTTTTTTTCTGTCTTTTATATGGAAAAGCTTGATAGTACTAGTAAAATAATTGGAAAACAGCTGAAATGAATCTTGAGAGGTTTCCTTCTCTATGTCCTGTCAGAACAGGATAAACAACAAGCAAAGCAGGTGTTTATTTCATGTGGCACACCAAAATAAGGAAAGAAGGAAAGCAATGACAGGACCAAAAAAAAAAAAATGCTGTCCTAATCAAATTAATGTAATTTTTAACAAATTAATTAATATAGCCTGATGTTAAACTTATAATTTTCCATTGATAATTTTACATGTGTTGCAGCTGGTGGCTTGCAGATTGGATCCAGTCTTTGAATTTTTGTCCAAGCAAATTCAGGAAACCAAATTGCGGCAGCTTATAATATACCTGTGCCTAAACAAGCTGCTGCTGCCACCCCTTCCCTTTAGAAAGGTAAAAATGAACCTGTAAATAATGCCATGATTGCACAGCAATGGCCAGCGTGGAGTAGAAGGTGTCAGCAAAACAAGATCACTGTCTGAGGTGCAATTAAGAAAAACTGATAAGTTGAGAGCTTTATTTATTAATTCAACAGTCAGCAGAAAGTTGATGTTCTCCTTAATTGGTATCACGTTTGATGAAATCTTTCTCTGAGTTTTTGGTTATAAAAAATGAATGGGAATTTTCCATAGGTATGTATTTTTGCCATTTCTGATTCTTAGCCTCACATTTTTGTCACCAGTGAAATATTCTCGAGTTCCTCTCTTGCCTAGATCATGCAATATCTGCAAAGTCTTTGATAATAATGCTTACACTTGCTTCATAAGGGAATTTGTATATATGTATATGTATTTACAGTTCTGTAAGTGTTAACGTCTAGAGTCCATGGCTTACCAGTGTTTACTTCATCACAGATATTTATGGAATAAGTGTCTGAGAATGTGAAGTTCTCCATAAGCATTATTAGAGCATAAGGACTATGGATTTGCTGACAAAGAGGACCTGACAAACAGTTTTCCACAACAAACAAACAAACAAACAAACAACAACAACAACAAAAGAACAGGGCAAATCCAGTAGTATTTCACCCCTGACAAGCTTTAAATCCAATCTTACTTTAAATTCTTAAATAGTCAATCATTTGCTAGGATGGCTCTACTAAGCTTTATTTCAGAGCTAAGCTGGAGAAATGCTGGAGGGAAAGGATGGACCACCGAGATGGACCTTGACAGGCTTAAGAGGTGGGCCTGTGCAAACCTCATGAAGTTCAAAAAGGCCAAGTGCAAGGTCCTGCATCGGGGCAATCCCAAGCACAAATACAGGCTGGGTGGAGAATGGATTGAGAGCAGCCCTGATGAGAAGGACTTGGGGTTGTTGGTGGATGAGAAGCTCAACATGAACCAGCAATGTGTACTTGCAGCCCAGAAAGCCAACGGCATCCTGGGCTGTGCCAGAAGAAGTGTGGCCAGCAGGTCAAGGGAGGGTGACTGTGTCCCTCTACTCTGCTCTTGCAACCCCACCTCGAATACTACATTCAGTTCTGGGCCCCCCAGCGTAAGGACATGGACCTATTAGAATGAGTCCAGAGGAGGGCCACAAAGATGATCAAAGGGCTGGAACACCTCTCCTACCTAGACAGACTGAGAAACCTGGGATTGTTCAGCCTGGAGAAGAGAAGGCTTTGGGCAGACCTCATTGCAGCCTTCCAGTACCTAGAGGGGGGCCTACAGGAAAGCAGCAAAGAGACTGCGTCAGAAATTGCAGTGATAGGACAAGGAGTAAACTACGAAAGGGTTGATTTAGATTATATGTAAGGAAGAATTTTTTTACTCAGAGGATGGTGAGGCACTGGACCAGGTTAGCCAAAGAAGTTGTGGATGCCCCATCCCTGGAATTGTTTAAGGCCAACTTGCATGGGGCTCTGAGCAACCTGGTCTAGCAGAACATGTTCCTGACCATGTCAGGGGGGTTGGAAATAAATGGTCTTTAAGGTCCCTTCCAACTCAAGCTGTTTTATGCTTCTATGATTCTATAAGACCTGATATACAGATCAGGGCAACCAGGCATCACAATTAACTTTACACCAGAGAGAATTACAGTGAATGTACAGCACATCAGTTCTAAACACAATTCCATAATACTTCCTGTGGCTTGGGGTCTGATTATTTTTCCAGTTTTAATACTAAGTTAAAGCACCAGTTACAAGCAGCAAATCTAGTCAAACAGAAACACTTATTTTGAGGAGAACTTAGCTGAAGAAATAAAAATTAATAATAAGACTTCTCAGGAACATGAGAAGAAATGAGCTAAGCAGGGTCAGTAATCAAAATGCAAGAGGAGAACTCAAGAAAAGATAACAGCAAAAAAGCTACATAGATCTTTGCAAAAATGTTCCTTTTGGAGGAGAGCAGAAATGCTTTCTACATTTGCATATCCCATTTTACATGTAAATAGAAGAGGTTTCAAAACAAAGTAATGCAATTATCAAAATTAGATGATATTCAGACAAGACTTCTTTAAAAAACAAAGCACACTGTTTCTGAACAGCTGATGGGGACTTGTAATCAACACGTGCTGGATTTGGTGCAAGGTGGATCTATTGTTTACTGGATTTTAAAAGTATTCCTGTGAACTGGAAAAGTTATTTTTTCAGAGTTTGAGCTATTTTTGCAAACAATTCCTTCTCACCTTTTAAGCACTTTGAGTGAGAATAGAAGCAACTTTTTGTTTGTTCATTAGTTATTTTCCCAATAATTCAATGGGATAATATATGATATCTTTATTTATTACAATGCATATGCACACAAAATAAAAATAATTGTAATTATGCAAATGAAAATAAGCATAAAATTAAGTTATAATTTATTTATTATAACCACTGTCCTGATAGGAGGCAGTGAAAAGTAGTGATCAAGTATAAGTAGGCATTAGGTGGAAAAAAATAGAATATAGAGAAGGAAAGTGAGTTGCTCAAAGCAAAGCAGAAATTACAAAGCCAGCGATCTTAGAGCCCAGTGTTTCTAATCTCCTGGTCTAATTCCTAGTCACTCTTGCACTGAAAGTCACTATTCTCATTTCAGAGATTTGGGTAAGTGTCTGTCTGCCCCCTGGAGTTAAAAAAAAAATGTTTCAAGAACCTCCTATACCCAATGAAATTACTGAAGCCATTAAATCTGAAGAGGAAAAAGAAAAATGTGCAGTGTTAGGATTAACTCTAGAACAAAAGTAATACAGTAGAAACAATCTATCTGACAATAATTAATGTCTCTCATCTTTGAAATCATTAAGCAGGGAAATTAGAGGGAATTCAAAGGAAGTGATTGATTGGCCCTGTTTATATACTGCATAAATGGAAGGTGGTTTTTTGTTTGTTTGTTTGTTCGTTTGTTTTCATGCATAAACTGTGACCACTGTCTACTGTAATTCCAGTGTTTTCCTCAGGTTTTTATTGGTTTATATGAGCATCTACCAGCTCAGTCCCACAGTCATGACTATAGAAAACATTCTTTTCTCACTTAACTTCTGATCAGCAAAGTTTTGTTACTCCAAAACACTCCTGAACCCTGCAGAATACATCCTTCATTGCTTCAATGGACAATTTGTAAGTTGAAGCAACCTAGTCCCCTTTATTGTCTGTTGTTGTTACCTACTACACCAGCAAATTCGTTGCAAGTAATCTATGAAGCTTGGTCTACAACTGGGTTTTTAAGCCCCTGGCAGGCGTGATTTGAGAATTATGTTTTTACAATTTTAGACTATCATGGTATTTTGACTAGGTGTACTGAGGTAAGAATGCATAACAATATACATGCATGTAAGAACTCACAGTTATTCAGAAGTAAACAAAATTCTGATTTAATCCACTGTTAGGCATATTCATTAAGTTTATTTTTTTAAGTTTCCCAAAAGCCTGAAGTATGGAGGTACTATGGCAAGAACAAATTAAGTCAGAACATTGTAAGTTCTGACCCTTTCTTCATTAGGAGACTGATTTTTAACCTGCTTACATTTTAAGTCATATTTCTTCACCATTTGATCAATTGAAACAGTTAAAAAATAATGTATTTTGTGCAAATAAATGGAATACAGACACAGCTTTTTTTAATTCTTTCGCTGATAAACAGCTGTTATATTGCCATATTTGTTTAGATTTTTCTAGGAAAACCTGTCCTAGTACCAGAGTACAGAGTTACCATTTCAGTCTTTCTCCATGAAGATACTGACAGCATCTATTGAACGTTTTTGAACTAGGAGTTAGCAGAGGCTGCTGCTGGAGTTTTCTCTTTCTCTTCCTTTACAGGTCTCTGCTCTCCAACCAAGCTGACATCACCAGAGAGCTGGCACATGTCCCAGGTTCTTTTCATTCTGTGCTGGAGGAGTAAAGAGAGGACTGCGTTGGGGGCCCTGAGATCTGCTCCTCCCCACTGAGACCCATACCAGCACAATAACTCTTCCTAAGATCTCTCTGAATTTAAACACTGAATCTCTGATCTGCTCCAACACTTTGCAAAGCAGAAGGGAAAGCAGAGGAAAAATGAGACCTCTCCCATCTCTCCCTGTGATGATGCAGAAGCCATGGAAGTAGTGTTAATGTGGAAATGGTGAGATTTTAATATAGTAGTACTAATAATTTGATATCATTTGGTGTGTACATTTAGACACAGAGTTCTGTCATGGTCTGTCACTGATATTTACAAGATCTACGTACAACTTTACTGAACTACATACAATGGTGTTTATTCTGCCTTTTAAAATAGTCTTACTTGTTTATTCAAGGATACAGAATAACACGAAGTTGCATTTCTTCCTGTATCTGCACCCTATTTATCTGTGATTTGGTGATTTCCAACTGTACATCACAAGGGAAGACAAATACCAGAACTGAACTGAGGAGAGAAATATTAAAATAAATGTTTCTTCTAAATTTAGCTTTAAAAAAAAGTCAAACTCAATATTGATGTGAAGTCTGCTCCTTGAACTTTCCTTCCTCTGCCTCCCTTTTCTTCTGTTATTGATAAAATACAGAATAGAAAGAATCTCTATTAGTTTTGGTTTCCAAAGCAGAAAAATGTTAAAGGAATATAAAATATCAAGAAAGTAAGTGAAAATCAAACAGTTATTTTTATAAAAAGAATTTTGCAGGAAAACTCCAAAGAATGCTGTTCACATTTATAATTTTCGTTATGTAGATGGTACCCTTGAAATCTAGAACAGACAAGAAACATGCTTAAGAAAACATTATGGGACTAAGGTAAGAACTGAGGTTTCCTGACACTGAAAATCCACCTTCTTTTTGCATATCCACTGATCTTCACCTGCATTAGCCTGAGGGATTATACAGGCAACCAGGTCATCAAGGAGCCAATGCATACAAAGTGGTGCCCAGCGACAGGACAAGGAGCAATGAGTACAAACTGAACAACAAGAAATTCTGTCTAAGCATGTGAAAAAAGTTTTTGCTACTGTGATGGTAGTCAAACAGAGGCACAGACAGGTTGCCAATATTGGCTGTGAAGTTTCCATCCTTGGAGATATTCAAATCTAGACTGGATACAACCCTGAACAACCTGGTGTAGGTGATACTGCTTGAGCAGAGGATTGAACTGGACAATCTGCAGAGGAACCTTCTGTTGTGGTTTAGCCCGGCTGGCAGCCAAACACCACACAGCCGTTCGCTCACCCTCCCCCCTCCCTCTCCGGGATGGGGGAGAGAAACGGGAAAGTGAAGCCTGTGAGTTGAGATAAAGACAGTTTATTAAGACAGGAAAAATAATAACAATAATAATAATAATAATAATAGTATTAATAGTAATAATGTGTACGAAATAAGTGATGCACAATGCAATTGCTCACCACCCGCTGACCGATGCCCAGCCTATCCCCGAGCAGCCGGCCCCCCCCTCCACCCCGGCTAGCCACCCCTATATATTGTTCAGCATGACGTCAGATGGTATGGAATACCCCTTTGGCCAGTTTGGGTCAGCTGTCCTGGGTCTGTCCCCTCCCAGCTCCTGCTGCATCCCTAGCCTGCTCGCTAGCAGGACAGAGAGAGAAGCTGAAAAGTCCTTGGCTTGGTGTAAGCACTGCTCTACAACAATTAAAACATCAGCATGTTATCAGCGCTCTTCTCATTCTAATCCAAAACGTAGCACCCTGCCAGCTACTAGGAGGAAAATTAACTCTGTCCTACCTGAAACCAGGACACCTTCATACCTCAGGTATTCTGTAATTCTTTGTAAAAGAAACCACTTAATAAACATAGCTCATTTGAAGAAAATGATTATGGAAAGTGATTGTGATGATCTCTGGTGATTTAGGCATTTACTCTAATGAGGCAACAACTTTTGACAATTTGTGTCAAATTGTCAGAGGAAAGATGAAAGGTTGGTGTATAGAAGAGGCAAGGCTCAATTAATAGCTAAATCCCTGACTGAAGTCAGACCATATTACCCAAGAGGACAAATACAGACATGCATATAAAAAGTACATCACAGCAAACCATTCCCAGTGAGTAACATTTAAGTGGGGCAGAATCTGAGCCTGCCAGGCTGCTCAGAAGCTTGGTTTGATGAGGGGAAAGAAAAAAAGAGACGTTACCTTATCTCTGCTACAAAGCAGGTTAAACAGCCATTTATATATACATATGATCAGCTTGGATTTTTATACAAGATATAAACCACTATATCTGACATCTCATGTGCTGAATATCAAACTCAAATAATGGGCTTCTGCTTCATATATGTGTGCTATGAAGACTATCTCATACCTTTGTCTCTGGCATGTGGTGGTTTTATGGCATTACCTTCCAGCAAAGGCAACACCACACAGCAGGACCTTGAGTTCAAGAAGTCCACTAAGAGGCATTCTCTGGAAGAGCACCTAGCACCCTCTTTCCTCATAAGCTGATTCTGCAAAGTCCCTGTTGTAAGTCATTTAACACAGTGAGGTGTTGAACACTAGAGATTATGTGACATTTCTCAGCTGAAATTTAGCTCCACAGTCACCAAAACCCCAAACCCTCTGTTTTGGAAACTCAGATCTTCTAGCCTGTTCCTCCTCTGAAGAAGCACCATTTGCTGATGTCAGTCACCGATGCGCCTGTGTGGGCTGAGGAAAATTTTTCCTGCGAAGAAGATAATGGTGGGCGGAAGACAAAAGTAAAAACAAGCTATAGTGGTTCATACATTTCAACACAGGAATTTCAAAAATAGGATTCTATATTTACCATCTTGTTCTTTTACATATGCAATATAAATATATTATTTTTAGGAAAGAAATATACTTGCTTTAGAAAAGAAATATACGCAAATCTTTGCCTGAGATTGAAAACTTCCTCTCCTCTCCTGTCCTACCTCCTGTCACTACTGAAATAATCAGTACTGCACTAAAAGCTCTGCAGTCCAGGAGCAGTATTTCTGTTGGTTATGTTGTATCACAAATGATACCTCTGTACTTACTCTATTTTTTTCATTTGGATTTAATTACATTGGGATTCAAGCAAAACACAGGCTGCAGCTTGCTGTCATGCATCGTTCCTCTGGTACACCAGCTCTGAAGAGCAAACAGGTGGGAAGAGAGATTAAAGTGATTTCATTCACTGAGGGTGGTAGGGAAAACATAACTATGTTACCAAGACGATGGTTGGAAAAGCTAGTACAAGTGTTTTGTCCTTAAGAGGCTGTTCCTCCTTGCAAATTTTAAGCAGTTTGAAAAGACTGATCTACTTTTACAGAAACTAAGCTGAAGCACATAGAGAAAGAACATCTCAGACTGCTGCTATTTCTAAAAAAAACTAAATTGTTGTTGTTGTTGTTTCACTTTTGTTGTTGTTGTTTTGTTTTAAGTTCAGAGGCACAAACATGTCTACAATTCCAGCTAAATGAATGACAGAGCTATTCGTTAGTAGACTCACCTTTGGCTTGATAAAAAAAGGCATATTTCTAGTCCATCCAGAATGAAAGTTCACCTCTTCCGATTAATAAATCATATATATTCTGAACAAAATATTCTCTCTTTCCATGTCTGGAATAGAATTTATTAACAGACAAGAGCTGATTAAAGCCTATGCATGTACAACATAAGAAATGCACAATAAATCATTTCAAAGCTGGATGCTATTAGAATGGATTGATTTCATGTAGAATAACTGAATGTAGAAAAATGATGAAATTTAGAGAATAGGATTCGATTATTATATTGCAGAGAGGACTGGGGTCACAGGCCAACTAGAAAACAGCACACTTCTCTTGATAGTAAGGTGGGATCTAAGGACAAACAAGGAGTGATTTACAAACCATCAGTTATACACAATAGCAGCCAAGAAAAGGAAGCAAACTGAAGATGAGCAAAATTTCCTGGAACTTCAGTAATGTAGAGTTCAGAAACAAATGTCAAGGGGTGAAATGTCTGAAATGGGCATAAAGCTGAAATAACTCAGAAGTGGAATGACTCTGAAATGGGCATAAAGCTAGTGAAAGGAGTTGTGCACAGTGAGGACTGATGGGTGTCTAGCAACATAGCAAAAACAAATGTGTAAAGCCTAACTCAGAGGGATTTCATACAAATCCGATTGCCTTTCCAATAAGTACAGTGCTATCTGGCTCAGAGCCATGGGCAGCATGCTACCTATGAGCAGGTTTTACAGAACCACAGATGATGTAGGCCAGGCTTGCTGAAATTTGTTATCATAAAGAAAGAAAAGTCCAGAGGAGGTATAATAGGGAAAGCTGCAAGTGGGATGTCCTGTGAGTGATGACTGAAGCAAGGCTTATGTAGATGGTTGTGGCTTGCTGGCCTTTTGGGGCTAGAGCCTTACAGCCAAGAAGAAACAGAGGGAATGGGACAATGACTAAATATATTTGAATTACTTGAACACTAATGGAAGATTAAAAGAGAAGAAAAATTAAACAAATGAGAAAAAATGTCATTTTAATTTAACTAATTCTTTGTATGAAACAGAAGATAAAACAAATATCAATTATTCATAGGGAGCCACATCCATTGGGCTAGATTAAAAAAAAAAAAACCTAATGAATATGGCTTTTACACATTTAAAATGTTTATTTAATGAAAATGAACCATGTGATGCATTAAGGGATGATTATTTAAAAATAGCATCATTTTATGATGCAGAAAAAAAGGCAGAATCTTAACAGTTGCTTTCATTTATATTTTATGTGCAAAAACCCCATCATAAAAAAATTATAAGAATCTGACTTTCACTAAATCAAAGTTACTCAAAGAAATGTTGCCTTCTCATTTCCTCTAAAACTTACTCTGTTATGCTAAGAAAGTGTTATTTACAGGTGAGAGCACAGGGCTGCAAATTAAAACACAAGGCTGCTCCGTCACAAGACCACAGATTCACTCTTTGGCATTGGGACAGATTTTATGGCAACTTTACCTTAGTTTCTGCTGACTATTAGCAGAACTATGTGAGTGGATCTCCTGTGAAAAATAAATAAATAAGTAAATAAATAAATAAATAGATAGATAAACGAAATTCTAACTTGCTATTTGTCTATAAAAGAGAGTTTCTGCTCCTGCTGTGACTCACAGATGGACGCAGCTCTGGAGCTTTGCAGTTCAACCTTTCCCAGTTAGTGGAGCTACAATGAAGATAGTCATATGAGCTAGATAATGGCCACATCTGCACCTCACCTTAGCAAGGTCCTTTGCAAAAATAAAATAATAATAATAACAATAAAAGTAATGATAATTTAAAACAGCCCTTAACTTCTCCAAATAGATCTGTCAACATTACTAAAACTTTTTTTAATCTTTATGCCATATCTCAGACAAAGTTGCTCTACCCTATTAAAATTTTCCCATTCTGACCCCAAATGAAACAATAATTTTATAGGAAGGTCAGTAAATGAGGCCCCTCTCTCCCAGCTTTGATGAATTCCAATGGAATTACTTATTCAAAATGCATATATTTTACTTTATAAATAAATTGGTAATTAAAGAGCAATTAAATGAACATACAAGGAATGTTCACTATACTATGCCCACTCACGTACTTAGACTGTGATGTCCCTATGATGCAGGGATTATGTTCTTTGTACAGCACATTGTAAGTTACTATGGACGCTTCCAGTGTTTAGGTCAGAATAAAGACCAGCATGTCTCTATTATTAGGTGATAATATTTTTCTAAGGTATCTAATACACCTAACATTTTTCCTCTATTTTGTGTGAAGTGTTTTTAAGTGAGGAGATGAGCTTAAAGCATAGCATACAATCGTGGTCAGACACGCACCCTGAAAACTAAAAAGAAAAGTGACAAGTACTCTCTCAACACTCACGAGTTTTTTGCTTGATCTTAGTGCTTATGACAAAGAAACAGAACTGAACTGATTTTCTGTGCACTCACTGGGATGTATTATCCATGGATCACATTTAAAGTGGAACTAATAATTTTAAAACAACTGTCATAACTGTGTGCATGTCTGCTGCCTGTAATGAATTCGGTGACGTGTACCCAGGGATACAATTTGCAAGAAGCATCAAAGATACGAGTAGTTCATGGTTCAAAAATAGCTGGTCTTAGACCTCAAATGGCTAAAAACCCTGACGTCACTGAGCAAGAAGAAACAAGATAAGAAAGCAGCTATACATGGAGACCTAACATTTATGCTTGACTGGAGGCAGTGAGGACGTAATAAAATTGGTTAGCTGATGAGAGACCCTACAGGAATTTTTTGCAAAAACAGGAAAACTGTGTTAAACTGACATTTACTCAGCAAGCCACCAACCAGAAGTGCTTGGGGCACCCCCTACACTGAAGGAAAATGCCAGAGCTGTATAATGAATAGACTTTGATGGATTCCACTGACGTCCCAAAGGCTGTTCTGTTTCTATTTTTTATTTCTTTCATCTGATCTTCATCCATAATTTGACAAACTATTTTTAAGTGTCTATTTCCTTGTAATTTATATATTCCAGGCTTACCAAACATATTCATTATCTTCACCCAATCACCAATCACTTTTTTTTTTTGTTTACCAAACATATTCTTTATCTTCACCCAATCACCAATCACTTTTTTTTTGTTGTTTAACTGACACCATAATCTGAAATCCAGTCAGTTTAGAAATATCTCATCACCTTAAAAATAGTGACATATTCCTGCAGACAAGATCCCCCCAATTTTTGTGCTCTTAAAGTCATGTTCTACCATGATTTCCTTCTACTCACTGCATTATGCTCCGCTGACTGAAAAAGAGATATAATACATATATATATAAACTATATAACTAAGAAAGGTTTTGCATAATTCTCCAAAATGTTTTTCTGGGCACCAAGAGACAGGTCAATGGCTGGTGTGAGTCACTGTGATGTATGTCCCACTAAACTAGGGTAGCTTATCTTGTTATCGAGGGAGTGACCCAGTCTTTTTCAGGATGAAGCTACAGTACTTTATTAAAACTCTTCCATGATAAAGCTCTTATGTCTCCTACCTCCAGTGAAGCACACATAGAAAAAAAAATTTTTAAAAAAAATTGATGACCCAGACAAAATGCAGCAGTATTTGACTTCTGAGCTCCCTCACTGTCTTGTATTTTTGTGGATCATGCATTGGTAGTTAACTGGCATACTTCTGAATTTGATCAGGTCTCTGTTTAATTTGAAGAGTATTTTTATTAAATTTCTAAATCACTTGCTGTCTAACAATGGCATTGGCAAGTCTAGTTATCTTTTATATACTCTGAAGAGAGCTGGGTTAAACCTAGTAAATTGCTAGTGACCTACTTAACACTTACAAAGGTCTTGTGTTACAGTCCACTGCTCTCTTACTACACTATGACTTAGAGTGCCTCCAGAAGGAATAGTTTCAAATCAAATATCACTCAGTCCAAGTCAAATCACAAGGCAGAAACTTGAAAACTCTGACTGCACCATTATCCCCCCGAGGAAAAAGATGGTCTCTCAGACAACCAAGGCCCAGCATACCTGAAAATATTGCTGTGAGAAGTTTGAAGGGGGCTCACAAATGAATATCAGTGAACGTTCCTCAACAGCAAAGGCACACAGGGAGCATAAATCTCAAATGTAGATGATCAGTGATGAATGCATCACCATCATAAAGCTCTTTCTCTTTAGTGTGATAGGGGATTAGGGGAGAAAAGCTTTTGTGCAGCAAATGTTTTTTTTCCTGTATTGAAAGATGTGGCCAGATGAAGAGAATCAAACATCTGGAAGATGCTATCTATGAGGAAAGATTTTCAAGTATTTAGACTGTTGTTTTAAAGAAGAAAGGAAAAAATTGTTTTCTGTGTTTGCTGTGAATAGCATAAGAAATGGGCTTAAATTGTAGCAGGAGAGATTTAGCTTTCTAATAGAATGAGTAGTCTATGGGAACTGCAGCATCCCCATCATTTAAAGGATTACAAGAACAAATGTCTGTCAGGAGCAGTTTAAGTACAGGTGAGTTTGCTTTGGGGACAAGGAAACAAACCAGGTGAGTTTCTGTAGCCTGATTTGTTATAATTCCACACGGCAAAAAGTCATTATCAAAAAACATCTCATTTCTCAGAACCAAAATTAGTTAATGGGTATCCCAAGTTAACATAGAGGTATAATCAGTGTTTTCTACAGGTTTTTCTTCATTAAAGAGCAGACTGAGCTAATGAGCAGGGTTTATATCTCTGCATGTGCACTAGGGGCAGGATTCAGTTGCTCTTTCATCAATTTAGTGCCTTCTCAGCCATTCCACAATACCCTGCTTTTTGCCTAGTTGCTGCAAACAGAGAGGCATATCTCTCTCATGGATCTGTGCCCTTCTGGATATGGACAGCATCTCACGGGGAACCGTGTCGCACCCTCGGTGTCTGAACTCTTGTGGTGATCAGCAGCAGCCTTTGGCATGGCCTGGCATCCTCCCAGCCTCTGGCCACCACATGAGATGTGGGTTTCCTTGAAGTCCTGTGTGAGATACCCTGGAGCCTGACAAGTTGTTTGCTTACAGCCAAAGAAATGAATTGAGCTCCTTGTGTTTAAAGCAAGAATGGAGATGTAAAATGCTGCTTGATACCTACTGCGTGTAACGCATTTTGAGATCACGCTCTGTTAAAACGACCTCTGCAAACTCACAATAAATTGTACTTCAAAGAATGTGTAGCTTTGTTTTACAACAATACGGGTATACTGGAACAAACATAAGGTGCAAAGAAAATAATAAGAAAAAAACTTCATCTGCAATTTTGGGAGCAAACTAAATACTTTATGAACTGGTGTACTTATCAGTATTCGGAATCCTATTCTGTCTGCTAGTCAGAGGAGAGATGAGGAAAGGTGAGAGGGACTTAGTTTGAGACAAATATATGAAATTTTCTCTTTTTGTTGCAATAACATTTGAACTTATAGGTCTGCTAAGTACTAAGGTTAACACAGATTTGACCCACTAACATTAAATATTAATGTTTTATCTTTCTTTTGCATTTTAAATCAAGATTTAAAAATCTATTTGTTCCCAGAAACTATCCACAAAGACTGGAAAGCTTTTTTTTTTTCTTTTTTAATAAAACTTTTTTTTTTTTAATTAACAGGAAAATCTTCAACATAATAGCTTTTGGATTCCCACAGTTTCCAAAATAAAAGCAGAGAAGCAGAGATCATTCACACTGAGCTTCCATTGACCTCATTTAGAATTCTTTATTAAGGTACTACTTATTAAAAACAGGACATAAAAAACTGTTGGTGTTTTTTTCCACAATGACCTATCTGACAAAAAAGTGTGAAACAAATAAATATCTGAAAGTCCAGAAAAGAACAAACCTGAAGGCCTTTATTCATTTACATTTTCACTCTTTTATGAGTCAGAAGAAATAACAATTATGACTTAAGTACTTTGAAAATATAGACTCAAAAAAGAAATTTTGACTCCTAGATTTCCTTTTTCCTACCTTCTTTTTCAAATGTTTTCCAGTCATCTCAGAAACTCTTCTGAAGCCTTCACAAACTTAAAACTTAGCGAGGAACAGATTCTGAAAAACTAAAAAACTGATCATAAAAAACTGATCTTTTACTTTTTAAATAAATCCAATTTTAAATCAATAAAAGGCAACATTTCATGTCTGTGTTGTTCCATATCCAAGTGTATTTTCCTAGTGACAGTGTGCTCACTTGAGAGGACAATATACACAATCCACCAGAAGTCCTTTTTTATAATAATAATAATAATAATAATAATAATAATAATAATAATAATAATAATAATAATATAACAACAACAACAACAACAACCTTGAGGAGGATTCTCTAGAATTTATCTGTGTAAGGAGGTTTCTGGGCCACTTCTAGTAGCAAAAGCTTGATTAAGCATGTCTCAGCATGGGTCCACAATTTCAAAGCTGAGTCATAGGTGCCCATTTTGTACTGTGTTTGTAAGACAGACATGGCTCCAAAGCACCGTTAGTCCTTCAGTATATGTTCACAATTCTCTCTTCCAGACATTCTATATCAAAGAGTGTAATAATGGCTCTGATTCCCAGCTGTTTCACATTTTTTGAGCTGGTATAATGTAGTCAATCCTACTATAGAAAGATCAACTAAAAACTACTTCTGCTGCACTGTGGAACAAGTTCATCCACTTTTCTACATTTGCATTTTCCAACATGAATTTTGAACCCTTGGAATCAAAATCATTCCTCTATTATTGCAGAGATTTATTTTTCTACGGATGTTGAAAATACAATGAAATCTCCAAATGTAGGGGAAAGTTGAGATCACTTGAAGCAAGGACAGAATTGTGTAGGTTAGAAGGTACCTCAAGAGCTCATCTAGTCCAACTTCTTATTCAAAGCAGGTCCAGCAAAAACAGCTTTAATTCAACATATCTGAATAATGGGCAGTTATTTGAAAGTGTCCACGACACATCCATTGTACAAAAATATACCTCTTTAAAAGAGTGTGTTTATGAATAGCAAAGCGAGAACATATTTTAACTAGAAAGAAAAGGGTGATTTATTTTCTACAAGATATTAATTTTGTGCTGGAATGATCCAATGTACTCTGCAGAAGGAACATGAAGACAACAAGCACAGGAAGTAATAATTGAAGATTAAAGCTTTCGTTACCTTGAGTAGGTTAGCATGCTCTTGTGCAGGTTCCAGTAATACAATTATAATTACACTGCATAAAGGTGCAAGAGCTGAAGTACCATTTTATAGTTCTTATAGGCAGTTAGCCTTTTTTAATATCCTGTTTGAAGATTAAAGCTTGGATAATAACAAATAACTCGTTTCCTTCCTATCATACACTGGTGAAACACAATAAAGCTTCAATAATTAGAGAAATATGTAGATATCATGGTGATGAACATGGTACAAAGAAATTAATAAATTAGACAATTTGGTAAATTTCACTTTCCAAACCTCAGCAAAATCATACACGTGAGTGTGCAAAGAGGAATTTCCTAAAGGAAGCTCACATTATTACAAGGTAACAGTTAGTGAGTAACTATAAAGCGCTGTTAAGGAAGTCATGCATCCGTCAGCGAACTGAATTTATGCTTCAGTAAAGCCCTAAAGACTTGCATTGTATTTTAAAGTCAGAGGAAAGACTCTCTTGTGGGTTTGTCCTGTCTTTTTGCAAGATCCCGTTTCTAAGCTGTGATTGTAGACAATGCTTAGATTCGGAATATGAACATTCCTTTGTAATAGTAGACTGCTACATGGGAAAAGTTAACATAATATTTTTTTAAATCAATCACAGAAAGAAAAAAACATCTGAATTGAGAACCATATTTCTAAAATTTAACCTTAGTTCCTTTGAAGATTCTGACTGCCATGACTGAGGAGAAGAGCAGAGAGGGATTTGCTCTGTTACTTGAAGGATACATGACCATTTATGCATTTATGTTTCTCCAAACACATAATAGGCTTTTTCTCCTTAGAGAGAATAAAGAAAAGGTGTGTCGCCCAATTGGAAAATCCTTTGAACAAACCAGTTTTACGAAATCTCTATGGTCTGGAGGATGTTCTGCTTCCTGAGTGATGCAGATGTGGTTTATAAACACCCTGGCATTTAGTACATATTAAAGCCCTGTTGATGTAAAGTCCTGCATCTCACATGAAAGACCCTCCTACAGCAGTGAAGTCAAGCTCGGGCTTGACTGGGGGAAGCACTTTTGCTGAAAAAGTGCTGAGGGTGCTGGCAGACAGAGAGTTGAGCATGAGCCAGCAGTGTGCCCTGGCAGCAAAGAGACAGCCAACAACATCCCAAACTACGTGGCAAGGAACACAACCAGAGATGGAGCAAAGTGATCATTCCCCTTTAGTCACCACTCATGGGACTATACCTAGAGTATCATGTTCAGTTTTGGACTCCCAAGGAAAGGAAATAAACTGGAGTGGAGTTAGTGGAGGGCCACCAGGATGGTCAGAGGCTGGAGCACTCACCCTGTGAGGAGGTGCTGAGGTACTAGGGTTGGTTCAGCCTAGGGCAGAGATGCCTTTTTTGGCACCTAGCAGCAGCCCCTCAGCACCTATAGGGGAGGTCAGCAAGAAGATGGATCCAGGCTCTTCAAAGAAAGGCATGGCAGGAGCAAGAGAAATAACGGCCAGAGATAAGCCTGAGCAACTTGGTTTGAGCACACAACTGGCCCTGCCTTGAGCCGGAGGTTGTTCTAGACACCTCTTGATGTCTCTTCCAGCCTGATTTATCCCATGACCCTACCTGTTCCCAGAAAAAAGCCAAATAGTAGAGAGGATCACAGCTCAACACGAGTCAACAATGTATTGCTGTTGCCAAAGCAGCAAATATCATCCTGGGATGTATAAAGAGGAGCAGATTTGCGAGACTAAAATAATCTTTCTGCTTTCTTGTACTATTGGTACTTCCTGAGCTGGAGCATGGTTTCAGCTTCAGGCAAAACTACCAGCTTCTTGACCCTGCAAAAGTAGAGCATAATATCTGACTTTGAAGAACACATTCTGCAAAAGACAAAGATTAGGCACAGGGCAGTAAGAATGATCAGTGTTGTAGAAAACTGGCTACACAAAAGAACGTTAGGCTGTTTAATTAAGAAGGAAATGGAATGGTGGGGATGACTCCTGTCTTCAAATGCATATGAGACTCCTGCAGAAAAGAAACCAATAGTTTGCCCTCTTCTTGAATCGTGAGTAGGAATAACCTTAAATTCTAGCAATAGATTCAACAGCCACGTGTTCCCCCTTTTAAATATTGTTTAGCCATACCCTATTCTGCAGTATTTATAAAGCCTCATTTATTGCTTGTTTTCTCTTTATCTGTGTTCTCTTTCTGATATTGTCTGTTTGCTCCTCCAGACACTTGAGACAGTAACAATAACAATAAAAGCATTTATTTTACCCTAAAATACATGCATTGGGATAAGGGGGAAGAGGAAAAGGAGCCTGAAAAAGAGGAGAATTTAAGCTTTGTTTTTTTTTTTTTCTTGGCAAGGAACGTTATCATGCTGCCGTACCTTGGTACTGACAGAATTACTTTAAGTAATTTCAAAAATGTCCAGAAAATCAATTAAGTCAAGATAAACACTTCTGTTATACACTACATAAAATCAAAAAACAATGAGGAGGAAGAAAAATAGCTGTGGATCATTAGAGGCATTATTCTTTCTTGAAAAATCAAGTGCAAGCACTGCAGATCCTAGGATCAGGATTACAGTCACTAAATAAAATCATGTGCTTCAACAGGTTTGATCTAAAAAATGCTGATTTTATCACTTCCATCTGATGTGAAGTCAATCTTTATTGGATTTCACAAGAGCAGAAACATTCAATAGCTGCTTTTACTAGTCTAATGAACATTTACGATCATTCTCAAACCAGATTTCTATTTCTAGATAGCAGAAGAGCTAGATAGAATGACTGTAGAGAAGAACAGACAAACAAAAAACTTGCTAAGTGGGCACTCTAAGAAAATATGGTAGATTTGTGCTGAATTTGTAATCTTACTTATCCTTCACTTCATGCAAAAACTTAGTGGACACCACTCTTGGACATAGTTTGTGTTCTTGGAAAAAATCTTAATGAGTTTATTGATTGCTTTGCAGCCTTTAGTTAAAACTAGAAGGTGAGTTAAGAACAATAGAAACATAATCAACTGATGTCTTTTTTTTCAGTCATCTAAAAGAAAATAGGGAAAGAGTTAAGTTCTATTTCAGCAACATAATCTTCTTGAAGACATGGTAGAAAGTATCCCTACAGAGAGCTCTCTAAAACAAGGAATATATCTTACTACCTTGATCAGTTACAATGGGGAACAGAGTGGATAATTCTATGAATTTTTGATTTTTCTAAGACTAGAAAATACATTTTGATCCTTGGACATTTAACACAGTGCCCAGAGCTAACACAATCTGAGTTGTATGCATCCTTATGAAAACAAAACAAAAAAACAAAACAAAAAAACCCACCTCTGGAAATATTTTGTTATATGAAAGTGGGATATAACTAAGATTTAAATTAATAAATAGTATAAAACCTAAATAAAAATAAGGAACATCATTTTGCAGAAAGGACTAAGAAAGACAAATTTCATATGCATTGCATAAAGTGGAAAAGATAGAAAAAGAAAAAAATAATAGAACAATTAGTCATTTTACACTATTACCGTAAATTTTTTTAAACCGCTTTCTATATGGAATCCCTATTCTGCAACAGTTAATGTGGATTTTTATATAAATTGTATTATGTACACTGTATATTATTCAAATAGCATTGCTCAGAGAAAGAATTATAGTTTTTCATTGAAGGACGTGCTGTATCAAGACAGAAAAAGTGATGAACCTCTTCATGATACCCATATTTCAGTACCTATAAAGAAAATGGCCATAAAAGACAAATGCCTTCTCCTCCATGACAGGGGATGGGGGGTGGAGAGAAGTAAATCGTAGAATCATAGAATACCATGAGCTGGAAGGGACCCACAAGGATTCTCAAGTCCAACTTCTGACTCCACACAGGCACACCCAAAAATCAGACTATGTGTTTGAGAGCATTATCCAAACACTTCTCGTACTTGGTGGGCTCGGTGCCATGACCACTGCCCTGAGGAGCCTGTCCCAGTGCCCAACCACCCTCTGGGTGCAGAACCTTTCCCTAACACCCAGCCTGACCCTCCCCTGTCCCAGCTCCATGCCATTCCTTTGGGTCCTGTCGCTGTCCCCAGAGAGCAGAGCTCAGCGCCTGCCCCTCCGCTCCCCTCGTGAGGGAGCTGCAGGCCGCCATGAGGCCTCCCCTCAGCCTCTTCTGGTCTGGGCTGAACAACCTAAGGCAACCTCAGCTGCAGTTCTCTGCTATGTGTTGAATGAAAATCTTTCAGTTAAGCCTCAAGTCAAACCTTCAGCTGCTACTAAGGTTTCGTTCAATCAATCTTTATTTTAAAAAAAAAGGCTGCCACACCCTCATGTCTAGAACCAGGACAAAACCTCAGATTTTTGTATGACCCAAGTGAGCCCATATTGATCTTAATCAGTGTACTGGATGAGGTACATGGTGAGGTTTTGGTAGTGGGGGTTTGCAGGGGTGGCCTCTGTGAGAAGAGTCTAGAAGCTGCCCCATGTTAGATAAGGGCCAGCTCCAGTTGGCTCCAAAGGGACCCGCTGCTGGCCAGAGCTGAGCCAGAGAGAGACGCTGGGTGGGCCCCTGGGAGAGCAGATTGAAGAAAGGGGGGGAAAAAAACCTGCTGCATAACAGCAGCTGGGAGAGAGGAGTGAGAACCAGCCCTGCAGACCCCAAGGTCAGTGCAGAAGGAGGGCAGGAGGTGCTCCAGGCATGCAGCAGCAGTTCCCCTGCGACCTGAGGAGAGGCCCCTGGTGGAGCAGGCTGTCCCCCTGCAGCCCATGGGTCCCACACGGAGCAGATCTCCACGCTGCAGCCCGTGGAGCAGGTGGATGTGGCCTAGAGGAGGCTGCGGCCCATGGAGAGCCCCCGCAGGAGCAGGCCCCGGGCCAGAGCTGCAGCCTGTGGAGAGGAGCCCACGCAGGAGCAGGGGGTCTGGGGGGAGCTGCCGCCCACCCGTGGGGGACCCGTGCTGGAGCAGTTTACTCGTGGGGGATGGATGGACCCTGTGGTACGGAGCCATGTGGGAGCAGTTCTTGAAGAGCTGCTGCCTGTGGGCAGCCCCTGCAGGCTCAGTTCGGGAAGGACGGCATCCCGTGGGAGGGACCCCACGTGGAGCAGGGGCAGAGAGTGACCGTGAAGGAGCAGAGGAGACAAAGCATTAGGGACTACCACAACCCCCATTCGTCATTCCCCTGTGCTGCTCGGGGGGAGGAGGTAGAAAAGGGTGGATGGGGGAAAGGTGTTTTTAGTTTGATTTTAGTTTCTTACTGCTCTAGCTTGTTAGTAACAGGTAATAAATTATATTAATCTCCCTATACTGAGTCTGTTTTGCCTGTGATGATAATTGTTGAGTGATCTCCCTGTCCTTATCTCAACCCTTGAGTCCTTTTCATCGTATTTTCTCCCCCTTTCCCTCTGAGAAGTGGGAGAGCAAGAGTGGCTGTGGTTGTGGCAGAGCTCAGCTGCCCAGCTGGTTAAAACCACCACAATCAGATATGTCCAGGATAGAAGTCAGGGTTAGGTGGAACCAGATCCATCTTTTTTAATTATTTTTTTCACATAGCTTCCACCTGAGTTCTACCTAAAGGGAGATTATACACCTGTGGGGCTTTTCCTCTCTCCATACGGACCTGCCAATTTCCACCATGCTGCCTGCATTGGGAAAGGGATCTGTCTTTACTCAGAACTGAGGAAAACTGCTCCCATTCACTTTCTGACTCCTCTGAATTTCTCAAGCTTTACCAGTCATTACCACAAACCACTGCAATCATTCCCTTGGAACCCAAATGGCCTACTTTCCGACACAAAAGCTAAGGCATCTCTGAGGTCACAGCTAGGTGTACCGATAAGCCAAGGCGGGAAAAAGAAACGTCTGCACTACCACTGAGTTCCTGGAGAAAAAGCACTACCACTGAGTTCCTGGAGAAAAAGGACTTTGTCCCTCAGGGATGCAGATCCTGTGCTACAGAGGAAGTTCTCCTACTGCAATCCTGGCAGATGGCAGCAGAGAAGATCCAGGGGCAGGAGAGAGACAGTCGCTGGCCCCGCAACCAGGAGAGGCTCCAAAAGAAAAGCTGGATGTGGTGTTGAGCACCTCAGTCTTGACCTCCTCTGTTTTGTCATCTTCTGCTCAGAGGGCCATGTCTTTGAGTGTCTTATTCATTGGCATTTTCTGCTAGATAGATAGGCAACAGTTAATCACCATCTGACCCACACTGCTTACTGGGCCAGTGAGTTTGTGGCAGCTTGTTTTGCTTACTGACCAGATGAATTTGCAAACACTTCTTAGGCAAATGAGCACACAGGCAGCTTTAGGAGTAATTTTCTGTGCTTTTTTTTTTTTTTTCTTTTTACTATAAAACCTGCTCTACAATTAACTGTACAAGTAAAATGTCATTGCTTGCAAATTTGCTGTTGTCAACACCAAGAAGGCAAAAAGCCCTACCAGCTTTATATACCTATTACTTCTGCAGATAAACTCTAAGAAGGTGGTTTTTTTGCCCCTTAACACTGGTCATTTGTAGAGTTTCTGTCTAATCTTCAGCCAGGCAGATTGGAGGGCCAGGGAAGAATGTCACAATACATACCACAAACTGATCTTTGAAAAATACCAGTCCAGAGGGGAAAAAGAAAAAAAAAAAGTGCATACTGGTGCATTATGATAAAGCCCTAAATTCCTATTTACTTCTTTGTAAGGAATGAGAGAAAAATAGTTTGCTTTTTTTTCTTTTTTTTTTTTTTTTCCCTAATTGATCTAACTTGTGGTGAATAAAAATTGCACAACTGCATCTGAATGTTTTCTTTAATTCTAATTTGTAATGAATCCCTTTATGCTTCCTACGTTGTCATCTGTCTCAACAACATTAAATTTCAATTTGTTGACATCTGGTCCAGTCTAAATCCAATCAAAGATGTTTGACATTGCAGAGCTGTACACAACAAGCTCCAGACAAACAGCAGAGGTTGGGCAGAATTTCTCAAACACTGCAACAGAACTCCTTCGTACTCAATTCACGATGAAAAATAATGTGATAATCAAGTATTAGAAGAGAAAGAATCAATAATTAAAAAGGGAAATCAGAGGTCTGGTTCTTTCTACTTTTTAAAACTTTTTTATAATTGTGGATTATAATAATTCCACTGAGGTCAGCAGAATTGATCTGGTGGAGGAAAAAAAATTTACATTTTATCACTTCAAACAAAAGTTGGTTGATTTTTAATATTGTTATGAATATTCTTTATTATTCACAAGTGCATCATTCTAGTCCTCTTGTAAAACAGATATAAATAAGCTTTCTGTAGCCAAACTTTTCTACCTGAAATGTTGTCTTATGTAATGGATAAAACTTTCCTCAGGAAATCTGAAGCAGAGTCAGTAAAGCAAGTCAGAAACAGAAGGTTTCAAAGTAGGAAATGATCTCATGTCTTATAGATTGTCTTCTTTCTTACTAAAAATCCAAAATAGATTAGCTGAGTAATTTTTAAACCTTTAAGTCATTAAAATGAATGAAACATTTTCCAGAGTTACTGGGGAGGGAGAAGAGCTCTCTTCCACTATCGGAAGTTATTTTGTTCGTTAATGTCTGATTGAAGCTTTGTAAGGGCTTAAAGGTATGTAAATTTTTGAAGCCTTTATGAAATAGTGTTTAGACTCTAGAAATGGGAGACAGAAACATAAAGGGAGTGGAGATTTATAATGAGCAAAAATGAGGGTGGAAGTCAAGCACCCCTGCATTGTAATCTTGGCTCTGAAACATTTTGAAGTGAACTTTCAGCTAGATACAAGTTCTTACTTCCGATTTTTCATTTGTGAAATGTAAATAGATTATAGGTTTATGAGAATTAGTGTGATTGTACAGTGCTTTAAAACTCATAAAGTGAATTTAAGCAGAGGACATATCCATTAAAGAATGGAACGGGAAAGGTAATTGCACAGGCAAGATCCAGGAAGGGGAGGATTTAGGTGGCATTAATGTTTTCATTTCTTCCAGTGCAGAGCTCCTGAGGAAAAGCTGTCTATTTTAATTTCAGTAAGGTAATTGTACCCTCCTGGCCCTGCAAACCCTTTCAGATTATCCATGTCCACATCAACCAGAGCACCATCCAGCAGGATTTCTGGTCCCTTGTAGTATCTCCTGGATTACATTTTGCAAGAGAATCTGCCTGCCTACACTGCATTGTAGGCTTTCCCCAGGCGGTTACAGAGGTTTAATAGGTAACATCCAAGACATCTGCAGTGAGAGCTGTTCTCTCGAATAACACAGTCTTTACAGTATAATTTCATATGCAGTTTGAGCTCAATTGTCATCATTCCCAAACTAGTGGCTGCAGTACTTCACTGAAATATCCTTTTCATTATGTGAGTTTACGTTAGTCCGCAATATACATAATGCTTTTTGGGGGAGTGGGGTTTGTGTCTGTTTGTTTGTTTGTTTAATTGAAGATTGCTGTGCCAAATTATTAGCTCTGAAAATGTAAAGATCCCCCTGAATGAAATGATAGCAATAAGAATATCAGTGTAGTGCTAAATACAATCAAGAGGAAGAGTTGTGTCTTTGCAAAGGCCAGTGGCATTTATCAATATGTTGTAAAAAGTATGAATGCATACCATCCTCTGCTGGAACTGGCTGTGTGACTGGAAGAAAACCATCAGTCCTTTTAGCAAATAGATCAACTCACAAAATGAAGTTCATGATTTTTCTCCAGCACCCCAAAATGTGCTGAAAGACCCAGCTTTAGCCCAGAGGATGATACAAGCTCAGCAGCAGCTAATCTAACCTATGAACAACACCTACAGCAACAGCTAGGTGAAAGCTGTGGAGGGTGCATGAGGACAGAAACATGATGGTGAGCACCTACAACACTGTTAGCAGTCTGATGGGTAACTTTGAGCTAGCGTACAACTATTTCTGCAGAAAAGAAACATGCAGGATGGAAATGTGACCAAATCAGAAAATATTAGTATATATGTGCAGAAGAGTGCTGTTCTCTACCCAATGCCACAAAGAGATGCTGCACGTCAAAGTCCCGTGGCAACCATGTACACTACGGGCCTATTAAGTGCAGCTGCTCTTCACTGACCTCAGTTTCTAAAACAGAAATAAATAAACAAATAAAAAAGCAACACAGACATACCTAGCAAGAAGAGCTCCACATGAAGACCCTAGGTGCAGCAACCTATGTGAAGTGATTTTGTGGGCTCTAAGCAGCTGCAGATACCATCTGGCAGAAGGCCTGTGTCAGGACCAGAGCCTCTATTTGATCTGTTTTTCACTGTAAGAAGTGAACGTATGATTCAGTGTCACGAACCTCCCTACTCTCTCTCTTTACCTGTTGAAGGATGATGCCCATCCTGTACTCCCCCACCTTCCACCTCCACGTGTGTTGAAAGATCTGCCTGTCATATTTTAAAACAGACCTCATCTTATGTTGAATAACAGCCACTGATATGATCCTAGGCCACCAGACTGTGCGGTTGGTCATAAGTGTCTGAAGTTATTGAGACTTCTTCAGTATGCCTGTTGAGGAAGAATGAGCAACTCAGGCCCTTCACCCTCGAGTTATCAGCTGCCCCATAGTGGGTGATGGATGGGCAAGCATTTTCTAGAAGTGCTCCAGGGAAGGATCTGCTGCCAAAAATCGCCTCCCATAGAAACCTGCATGCCACCTTTTCTCCTCCAATCACCTGAGGAAGTTGCTTCTGTGAGGGAAAAGGGGAATAAAATAAAAAGACAGTCTTGACATCCTGCTTTTCTTCCCTAGCCTCCAGGCTTCTATTTTGGGTAGAATGGGCAAATCCACTGCTTCTTCACCGAGCACCTACCAGGAGCTGAGGGGAAGGCGATGGATGGAAGTACGTCAGCTGGTTGCAGTCTTCTAAGGGTCAGTTCTGAGTCATCAGTCATCATTGTCACCACTTAACGAACAGGATGACCAATGCCTTCCACAAATGACTAAGTGGCTATAACTTTTATTTTCACCTTTCTCTCTTCTTTTTATTGGATCTGGTTTCTCATGTCAACACTTCATAACCATCTTTTAAGTCAACCTTCAAAGAGTAACCTCCCAGACTCAGTTATACATATTAAAGGGAATTGAATTTCCAACCTAACAGCCTGAAATTCACCAGCACCAGGGCCACATCCTAGCTGAGGTATTTCTCTCTGGGCTGCCTTGCTTTAGAAGCTGGTCGACATGGTGGAGCACATGGAAGTGCAGGACGTGCCCTCATTCCTACCTGCCCTCCCACATAAACATGTGGCAGAGGCTTGTCCTCTGCTGTGCTGGTGCACTGCTGGGTGGATTGCTAGGACTATTTGCATTACTCAAATAGCCACACTTCTGAGGAGAGGCTGAAGTGCCAGGCAGGAGTATCCCAGAGTCTAAATCCATTTTATATGTCACCTGCTGGACTGTGCTGTTGTAGAAAATGCTTCCCCTTGTACAGCCAGAAAAAACTAGCTGTTAACAGTATGGTAGTTGCAAAAAATACTCTGCAGAGGAACACCTGTTCTAAACACATTGTTATTAAGGAACCATCTAATTATAATATCTTGGTGATCTGATGATAATTCCTCACTGAATTATCAAAAGCAATAGCATCTCAATATAATTTTTTTAGAATATTATATGTTCATCTACTTTTCTGCTTGAAAAATGAAGTTACTTTCAATATTTCAGCATCATCAATTCAATTGAATAATCAATATTTTCCCTGGAAGAGCATTAAGAAGATAGAATCAACATAATTTATTGTTCTTTAGCCACAAATCTATTGTGTGATGATCAACATGATAGGCTCAATTTAACATGACTATCATGGACTTAAATATGTGACTGCTGGGTTTTAAACTTGCCAGTGATAGCAAGAAACATGACATAAACTGACATCTACACCTTTGCAATGCAGATGTTGGAGCTAATATGCCTTTCACCCAATGATCAAATACTTCTATGTTCATTGAAATTATTGCAAAATTATGCTAATGAAAACCACAGGAAAATCAGGCCTCAAAATCATTCTTATAGCCCAGAAATTATGTACACACAGTTTGGACTGATCCTCGTACTCTGTAAATCACATTGGTGCTTTGATTTACAGCAGCTGAAAAATCTGTCCCACCAAATATAAATTATAGGTTTCATCTGAGAGAAAAATCCCTGGGAAGCTTCAGCCGATATAGAATCTATGTTCTGTTTCAATGTGTTGAGTCTGTGTATTATCAGTCAAAATCTTTAGTTGCTGAATAGCACATATTATATTCATGTGTAAGTAATGCATGGACAAGTTCAATAACCAGAGCCATGCTCTCAGCTCTTCCCTTTCCTTCCCAACCTGCAGCAGGGATTTCAAAACGAGACTTTCTTTCCACCTCCATGGCATTGCTCATGTCTGCAAGCCTTTACCCCTGGCTTTCTGTCATGGTGCACAACCCTTTTAATCTCTCTGTTTCTTCCTTCCAAAGTACCTTGGAAGTACAAAACTCTTTCTTTCCATGTGCTTGGGACAAAGCAGGACACTCAGCTCAGTTATCAGAGGATGTCTGTCATTCCAGTGCTTTTCTTCCTGGGTATTTTTAGGGATGTGCATCTTTCCTGAGAGATGGGTCAGATCTATAAATATATGGTAATTTATTCACTATAATTACTTTTTAAGTTCCTACAATCCATCTATCTAGAAAGTAGGTATACTATCCCTTGAGCAACTACAGAAATTGCTTACATTGCTTAAAACATTTGGAATGTGAATAATGCATTTTTACTTCTCTCTCAAACAGGCTTCAGTCACTGTAGACAGGAATAAGATGAGGCAGTTCACCACAGAGTGCCCAGAGATGTCTTGACGCCACCATCTGGGACTATCTCTGTTGTATTGTGTAGCCTCTGGTGATTTCCCTTAGCTTTACTTCTTTGGTTAGAGATCTGAATGTGAACCGAATGGTACCCAATAAATTCTCATTGCCATAAAGGTAACTAAGATTGTGGACCAAACTTTAACCATGTTTTAAATGTTGTAGTTTCAGTAAAGATCATTCTCTACTAAAAGTTCAACCGGTGGTGTTAGAGCAGCTTAGCCAGTTCACTGTGGCTACCTCTACATAAACAAATTACAAGTTACATTAGTAGACTCCTGGGCACTGAAATACCTTATCCTCTAGTGTTAGAGCCATTAGCCTGTGCTGACTAGCTTTTTCCCAAATAATTGCTGTGTACTGTTCAAAAGTTATTACAGTTGGTGGAGATCACCTTCAATGGGTCATGTACACACAGTCCAACTCTTAGGGAGGCTGAGAGGGTTTGTCAGCATAGACATCGGCTGTAAGCCTCAATTACTATGAATGTTCCTGGACATTTTCATTTTGCCATCTTAAGCATGGCTTAAAACTGTGTATACTCTTAGCGCATTAGCTTATTGCAAAGCAGAATTTACCCTAAACACTACTGGATGGACTTTAAGATAAAATAAATCATTTGCATGAAAACTAGGACAAATATTGAGTCCAGGAACTGTTGCCACACTCAGCAGATAACCAATACTTTCTTAACCCGCCGTAACACACTCAAACATTTGATGTCTAAAACTGTAGCCTACATTATGGATACCTTAAAGCATAATATATATTACTACTACGGTGATTATTATTTCATGAAGAAAAAATAAGCACATACACTGGTTAGAATGCCAGAGCTGAAATGGCTGAAAGCTAAGGACATGTGCCTGTTACATAAAGCTTTAAAACTATTTCTTTTTCAAGTAAAGGGATGAGTATGCACATGTAGTCTGTCTTCAATCAATAATACA
This sequence comes from Cygnus olor, assembly GCF_009769625.2. Taxonomy (NCBI): domain Eukaryota; kingdom Metazoa; phylum Chordata; class Aves; order Anseriformes; family Anatidae; genus Cygnus; species Cygnus olor. The sequence goes on along the minus strand of NC_049171.1, from coordinate 67,504,296 downwards.
GCAATGTCATCATGGACAACTGCTTCAATAGATTAAACCACCCCCAACCTCGTTGTAATTCAACACGGTGGGAGGAGAAGGTCATAGCTTTATTCATTCCTTTATTAAAATTAAGAGGAAGATTTATTAACTTTGAATCCACATGATGATGCTTACAAGCTTATATACTGGGCAATAGCTTTACATTCTTATTAAGAGAAGAATAACTATAAACTGAAAGACTCAAAAATATTTTCAGTGCAGTAATATTTAAAACTAACAGTGATAAAACAAGGTAGTTCAAGAAATATGTAAGTTTGAAAATGCACTGGTTAATACATCAATAAAAAGATAAATTCAATTATGTTTTCTCATCTTGAGCTCTGACATCTTTCTCAAATTACTTTTGGAAATTGATAACATAGGAGCACTGTGCTGGAATTTAGTGCAAATAGGATTTAAAATCTTTATGCATGACAAATATCTGATGAAAGGTAAAAATCTTCGGTACTTACTTTATTTCAAGATCTCTTTGCCTTCTCTGCTTTAGCAGAGGACCCTTACTTTAGATGCATGCGTGGGTACTGGTATTGTTGCTGGCATCATGGGAACTGTCAGAGTTACTGAGATTAGATATGATTTTATACACATTTATAGCAGTGCAAAGAAAAGAACATCAATATAAAGCTAGCCAAAAGTTGGATGATTAAATTAATATGATAGCAAACTTGAAATCAGGGCCAAGTTTAGTACTCTGAATGTGAGGTGGCACCCATGACAAGAACTCTGATGTTCATTACAGCAAACCCAGCAGCAGGAATAAAAAATATCCAGAATCACTGCATGAGTGTGACTGTTTCTGAAAGGTTGTATCAGTGAGGGTTGTATCAAGGGAGGTCTGCACAGGCATACTCTGAAATCACTGCGTTCAAACTGCCCTCCCCAAGATCAAGAACCATATGTGCATGAACAAAACTGCTGTCTGAAAAACCTTTGCAGAGCAGGTAAGAAGACAGCTTTGTCTCTCTGCCCTGGTGGTTAAGTTCTGACTGATATATATATATATATAATATATATATTAAGTAGAAAAGATTGTATGTACACTATTTTAAAATATCAAGCCTTTCAAGAAAGTGGCCTCCAGCTGCCTCAGTACGTGGGTTAAATGTGTGAAGGTGTAATGGTACATCCCTTGCCACCTGGGAGAAAGTGGCCAGTATGGCAAAGCACTGTGGTGGTTCAGCTTCTTGGGCACTGCCTGTGACAAGTTGAAAGTATTTTAATAAAGTTATAGATTATAAATATTTTATATTTTATGAATACATAATACAAATTGGAATTTGGGAAAGGAATTTAAAACTCTGTAAATCCAAAATAAATTAACAACTTCAGAAATTTTTATACGACCTCCCTACTTTTAGCTAGCTCCTGACACAATCGTTGTAGAGAATAAAAACTCGTATTTTATGTCTAACATAATTTGCATTAAGATTAGGTAAATTAACTATAGATAAATACAATAAATACATATACAGAAAACCATGGAATAGAAGTATTCTTAAACCTTATTTGCTGAGTACAAATTGAGCTGGTTTATAGCAAAGAATTTATGTAAATGTGACAATGAGAACTTTCAGAAATATTTTGGAACTTTACAATTTTATTGAGTGATGTGTTGATTTCTTTGAAAGATAAATCTATTAAGGTCAAAACAAAGCAACAGTAATAAGTAATAATGTAAGTGATGGCTTTTTCTTTCCAGTTTATAATCCTTGCAAACCCATAGTAAGCTATATTTAATTTGTTCAGATAGATGAGGAAAAGCTACAGTAACCCTCTACCATCCTCTCCACAATTAATATTTTTTACCCTCTTGTCATGTTAAAGGGAACTTACCATAGTCCAACATTAGCCTGTTTAAGAGCCCTCCTAATGGTTTCACTGAGACAGCTTCACAGAATTTAAAGTAATTAGTAAGGCAAGAGAATAGGCATTGATAAATACACTTAATGCAGTAGCGGTAATATATGGTAATAGTGCTAGCAAAAATGTTATCCCAGGTATTTCTCACCAAAGGGTGAAGGCACAGAGCTTACCAGGGAGGCCTCCCTGTCTCAGTGGAGGAGAAGGAGCACAGCCCATTAACTGCCTTTCCTAGGTTTCCAATTTCTTCTTTCTTCCCCCTGCTTTTCTTTTTCCTCACTTTTTTTTTTTACTTTTTTTTTTTTCCTAACACGAACTTTCTTAACACTGACTCCTAACACTCTTTTATATCCTAACCTTATCTTTTCCCCCTCTGGGGTGATGTTTAGCATGATTTGGGTGAAGAGTTAAGTACTGTTAAGTCATATATGTCATATATGTTTAGCATGTACTTCATTAAGCTCATTATCATATTCAAGAATGTTCATTTTAATATTTATTTAACAAATAATGAAGCAAAAGTTTTCACTCTGGGCACTATGACCTTCAAGACTCTTCTGCCACCAGAACTGGGCTGTCCTTCCACCACAAGATTCCTGCCTTCGGCAGCCTCTCATACCAAACTTGCAGGCCTCCATCCACAAAGGTTGCATAAGAGATTAACAGGAGCAAGCTGCTCAACTCCCCTTTGCCCAAGGCTGGTGCTTATCAGTGATGCTAACAGTTCTGACTATTCTTCATACCTCTGGAGGCTCAAGTCACAGGCATTTCTTCCACTGATTTTTTTTTTTTTTTTTCACAGTGAGTTACACTTACATACTATAAAATAACAAAACCATTTCTGCCTAGTTAGCAGTGCTAAAAGTTAATCCTGTATTTTTACAAGAGCATAAATTTGTGTTTCTATCAGTCACATGAGCAATAAATATGTGATGTAGACTTAAGTGGGCTGTACATGTGTACATCACTCACCTGCAGTAAGAAGTTACATCAAAGGGTGAATCCTACATCAGAAAGAAACGCTAAGATTTTGCTACTTCTGATCTTCACCTCGTCTTAAAACTGTCTGAGGCATGAGCTGAGCCTGGTTTTATTGTTTCGGACAACTTGTTTTTTTGTACCTTTTATTATTATTGGTATTATTGTTGTTGTTGATATAAGTTAACCACTTTAAAATATAACCAATTTAAACCAGAAATCTTTCTCCACATTCATGTTCCCTAAAAGCTTCATTGCTTGTTTGGGCACTGTGTTCCATAAAATAGAAAATGCTCCTTTGATTTTCTACTTTAATTACTATGAAAAGCAGTTTGGATAGGAGAAGATATAGCCCCAGAATTTGGAGTCAGAAATTTCAGGATGTATTTGTAGCTGAAACCCTTCATGATCATGGACTAAGCATTTCATACCTCTCGGATTCTTTACATTTAAAATAGAATAACAACATTCATCTCACTTGTGAAGTTCTTTGCAAGTTACACATAAGGAAATTACATGTGATTTAGGTGTGGTTATGTCTTATTCTATCCTTGATTTATGTTCAAATAAGCCAGGATCATTCAAAAAACTATTTCTGAAACTGTTGTTGGTCATGGATTTGCCTTGCTTAGTATGAACGTTCAGGAAGAAAATGTTTCATTAAGATCTATCACTTTCAAGAAAGGAATTAGAGTCCTTGGGTGTTATTTTTCTCACATCACACATAGGCAAAGAATGAAACTGAGACACATCTCTCAAAAATCAAGTTGCTCTTACTGCAACACTTCTTGTTCACTTCTCATTACCTGCCTTACAAGTTAATATTTTTCATTATTATTAATATTATTGAGTACTTTCTATTTTTTTTCTCCTAGAGTATTTCCTGAGTAAGGAGGGCATATGATCTAACTTTTTTAAATGTACACAACCAGCACCTTTGATTTTGGTCACCAGGATTTATGAAATTAATATGCAAAAGAGTAAATACTGAGATCTATTTTGCTTCAGTGTCAATATGTATAGATAGGACATTGAATTTTTTTTTAACATTAATCGTATTCAAAACTAGCATGTAAACAAAACCCAACATGCTAAATTACTGTCAATGCCAGAAATTTGGGAAAACCTAACTATAGTGAGCTGCTCTGTATGAACAATGAAAATCTTGCTCTTGATTGAAGCTACAATGGAAGAGAGCCTTTATTCTGTCGTGATATCTGATATACAGCAAAGGAGTTGTTTTCATTCCTTTGAGCAAAACACCATTCAGATTTTAATCTGTTTACAAGAGTACCAAGAACACTGCAGAACATTACAATTTCTGACAAGAAAATAAGTACTCTGACTATTAACATACTGACAGTATAAATAGAAATATGTAAGAAGTGCACTCCTTACATATTTCATGTCTATTTCATAGCAGAGTGGGAGGAAAATGGTAGTGGTGTAGGGCACTAAGACATCTTAATAATTTATAATGTATTATATATTTTATATACTAATATACAAATATAAATACAGAAAATATAATAGCTATTTAATAGAGGTAAAAAGACCAGAAAAAATATGAACTGCCTGGCTTTTCAAAACTCCCGATAAAATGTATTCTATGAGTCTGGAAGTCCTGCAGTATTTTTTTTCTGATTTATTTGTTTAATATATGATATCTTACATGGCTTTTTACCCTGCTTCAACAGGCTTTTCCCACTACAGCTTCTCATTACTTATCACATAATCGTGATGTGCCATAAAGAATTATAAGGACATGTGAGCAAGCCACAAACTTCCTGGGTTTTATTCTGGCATATATATTTTTATTATTTTATTTTATTTTATTTTATTTTATTTTATTTTATTTTATTTTATTTTATTTTATTTTAATTTAATTTAATTTTATTTTATTTTCATTTCATTTCATTTTAATCTAGCAGTACATAAGTAAATGCATTGCAGAGACTAAATGCTATTGTGCTGCCTGTTGTGAGATTTTTTTTTTTTATTTTTTTTTTGCTTTTGGCAACACAGAGCTTTTTAATTTAAAAACATTATGTGTATTTTTACAAGCAGCTGGTGTTTAAAGTATGTTTGTAAGCAAATTGCAATTGATGTCTTCTCTGCTAATTTGGTACCCAGGGACAATCTTGAAAATTAGATCTACATATGACTAACGAAAATTTGTTGCACAATGTAATTAACTGAACCGAGGTGGACCCTCATAAAATGACACTAAATATGAGAGGTAAGTCTCAGAGGTCTTGTGTCATCGTGTTTGCATTATGATTCATGCCTGAGCAAGCTACCACCTAAGCCCTTTGAAGCAGCTTTCACCACTTTTGAGAAGGTGCACTGCGCACCCTGGTGGAAATACAGGAGATACAGGCAGAAAGCAAGCGTTTCAGGAGGCAGTAAATGTTGAAAGGACCAGAACCATAGCTGGATCCATATTAAGTCTCTCGTGAAGCTGTAGTCACTGTGCGTTACCTCCTCCTGAAACACCCAGGAGCTTCTGAGCAGCTTCCTTTTGCAGTGCTCTTCTCGGCCAGTGGTGCCGGCATGGGCCCATCCCCACACCTCCTCCAGGTCTCACAGGGGCCAAGCATCGCAGCATATAGAGGGCTACTGTGAAGAGCAGATGAGGGCTGCCTGAACCTTATGTGCCCACTGCACATACTTTTGGTTAAATACTTTTGGTTAGAGCCAACGCTGACCTTCAGGATGCTCTGGGTGTGGGTGATTCGTTTGTGAGGAATTTGGTGTAACTAGGCCATTTAGAGCATCAGCATCCAAAACTACCAGCCAGGTTTGGCTATAAGGTACCACAAACATCTGGAAACCTTTCCTCTGTTTCTCACTGTGCCCCAGAGTGGCCCTTGCTCCAGCTATGCCCCCTTGCTCCATGGCTCCCACCCCTACCCTTAGTCCTGCTCTGTGGCCATGCTTTTCCCCTGCCCCAAGTCCCACATCAGCCTCCTCCTTTTCCCCTTGCCATGCACAGCTGCGTTGACCAAGGTCAGCAGCACTTCTGGCACCTGCCCAAAACCAGTCCAGCAGCACTTAGGAAGTGGGAAATGGAGCAGAGGGTGTCCAGGGTTCCCTCTCTGTCCTCAGTAAGGCCCCTGCTCAACTAGAGGACATCCATTTGTGAGGCCACAGGCTGGTTCTGCCGCTACAGCTGGCTGAGAGCTCAGCTTGGCTTGTATCCCTCCCCAGCACCAAACAGACACCTGCAGAGTAATCAGCAGACATGAGGAACTGTGTTTTTTTATTTGTTGATGGGTTTTGTTTTTAATTTTTACATCTTAATTTCTCAAAATACCTCCCAAGCCTTGGTTTGTGTGAGTATAGTACTGAAGTACAGTGAACACACTTCTGAACAAAAAGTGTGGAGCAAGACTAAACCTTAGGAGACAAACCCGCAGCTGCTGAACCATCTCAGTGGCCATTACAACATGTATTCTTTCATTTGAACCTTGTGAGTATTTCTGTATGTACCTGCAAGTTCAAGGAGACCCTTGTAGCTTTCGTTTTATGTTAGAAATATCAACACTTTGTTTTCCACCTCTCCTTGTCTGCCCCTGGACTTCTTCAGGGGAGAAACAACTCCAACAAGGTAATATTAGCATCAAGTGGACCTGACATGACAATTTGTTCATTCTCAGGTAAAGACTTCCACTCCAGCAGTTCCCCAACTCTGTAAATCCTCATCCTCTGTTCCAAAGATTAAATGCATTAGAGGGATAACCTTTTCTGTCATGGGAAGTGTATTCCAAAATCAAGCATGTATCACAGAAGTTGCCCCAGTCCATCCTTTGATTTCCAGTAATGGCGTTTCAGCTCAAGACACCAGCTCCTCCAAAACACAGGAGAGGCACTGTCTGGGAAGTTGTCTTATGTATTCCCGCTAAGCCTTTTAGATATTTTGCAAGTTGGCAGCGTTAGCTTCTGCTAGAAGACAAGTCCAAGTCACTCTATAGCAGTCATACAGCTGATGCTTAAGTTGTTCAGAAACCAGACATCAAACCCCTTTCTCTTCCCCAGGCTGAACAGTCCCAGCTCTCTCAGTCTTTCCTCACAGGAGAGGTGCTCCAGTCCCTTCAACATCTTTGTGGCTCTTTGCTGGACCTTTTCCTGAATGTCCACATCTCTTTTTTACAAGGGAGTCCAGAACTGGACACAACGCTCCAGGTGTGGCCACACCAATGATGAGTAGAGGTGAAGAATCACCTCCCTCGACCTGCTGCAAGCACTTTGTCCAGTGCAGCAAGAATACCATTAGCCTTCTCAGCAGCAAGGGCACATTACTGACAACTTTGTTCAGACCCACACTGGTAGGATGACTCTTAACCACTGCTTTGGAGTCATGGCTTTGCTCTCTGCTTGTCACTACATGGGCACAAGGTCGACAAAATAAACTTTATGTTTTAGGTCAGACAATCACTGCTTGAAGAAGATGTGTAAATAAACAATACATAGCAGCAGGATAAAGCTTTTATAGAAAGTGCATATATTTGTTTAAGTGTAACAAACAAATACGTATTCTGATAAATATTTTTCAAACAAGTGTCAAAATAAGTAAATGAATTCAAGGTTTAGGATTTGTTCTTTTAATCACAGATTTAATGTAATCATCCTAGACCAGAGTAACTGGTATAGTTCACCCTAGACCAGAGTAACTGGATAGATAGCTATTGTCAGCGGAAATGGAGGAAATATATTCTGAAGTGAGCAAGAAGGAAGTCAATGAATCTGGCCTCATGCAGTGTTTCAAGAGCACCATCTTGTGGTTTTCCCTTTCCAGAACATATTTTATATTTTTTAAATCTCTATACTACACCACAATTTCCTCAATAGGGATGTCAGCCCTTGGCCTTAGGAGTATATGTTCTGGGAGTTGATGAGGCAATTCTTATTGCCGTCTTAATCTAGATCCTTTTTTTTTTTTTTTTTAAACTCTGTGAGTCAGGGAAGACTACACTATTTTACTATTTTTAGTCTTTACTATTAAATATTCTAAGGTTCTTTTTTGTTTTGTTTTGTTTTTTCTTTTTTTTTGATAGTGGTTGCTGCCAGAACTTTAAGTTTTAAACATTTAATCAAACAAAACATTCAGCATTATAAAAGGTAGCTTGTTTGTAGTGGAGCATTCAGCTAGTGACAGAATACCAGCAGTTTTGCCATGGGCTAGACTCAGGAAAACAGAGTCTCCCAGGAAAACAGAGAGGTTGTGTACTAAATTAAGGTGCCAACAGTTGCATGGTTGAAGTAAGCTTTCTTTTTTTTTTTTTTTGGCTTGGTTCTTCCATGTCTCATGGTCCTCATGGCACAAAACCTGCTGCTGGAAGGTAAATTACACTGATAGGTGCATGCAAAGTCATCCTTATTTTTAAAAGTGATTATATCATCAGTTTAATCAACATTTGACATTTCTCTAGTTTTTCTGGTTGCTGTGGTGGGACAGCTGAGAATGTCTTTAATGTTTTCCAAAAAGAAGTAAGCACCTCTTTGAACTGCTCAATAGCAACAGATGACCTCCTTGGGTTCTTCAGATTAGCATCATCAGTGCAGGACAGAAGAGTTGCCAAATGTGGATACTTACTGTTGGTTTACAAGAAGTCCTAAATCCCTTCCTCTACCTCCCTCACAGGGAGAAGGTAAGAACCATTCTGGTATCAAAGCTTTACAGGCTTGGGGAATGGCTACTAGCTGGGGTAATTTACAAAGCAGAGAAATGTCCTGCCCTTCCTTTCCATGTAGAGCCATGCCAAGAGATAAGCAAATAACCGGGAGTAATTTGCATTGCACCAACCATCCAGGGAACTCCATCATCCTGCACTGGTAACCCATGTATTATGGGTTTCCTGTGCTGTTCATAGAAGTCCTTGAATTTCATAGAAGTCCTCGAATTTCCTGTAAAATTTTCCAAGTTTCCAGGAATCACAGAATCATTTAGGTTGGAAAAGACTCTTGAGATTATCAAGTCCAACCATCAACCAGGTATTTATCACCCTTAGTAGATCTGAATGGTGCAAGTACTCTGGCTAAGAAGCTTACCTTGCTTACCTTGCTCCTGCCATACCACTAGGGCCACGAGATGGCAAGTCTGAAAGCATTTTTAAAAACACAGCTGTAGTAATTGGGCATCATTCATCTCTGTTTGGCAACTGTCATGCCATTCTCCTATGTTAGTTATTAATCTTATGTTGATTAGATATCAAAGCCAGGTTTAAGAAGGGCTCAGCACAGACATTAAGAATAATCTGCATATGCTACTGTGTTCCCACTTTTGGCACTTAAATCTTCAGCATTCGTGGGGGCACGAGTTAGTACTAATGTGTAGTGCCTCTAAAAATAGCAGCTTTCTTACTCAGTGGTAGATGTTGGTGTGGGGATGGAGATTTACTGTCCACTCTGTTTTGTTGTTGTTTTTTGTTTGTTTGTTTGACTGTTTTCTGCTGTACACCATTCACTGGAGCTATTTGTGAGGAGACCAACAATTATGTGGCATTCAGGAAGATGTATATGGTTTTCATATGGTTCCAATGCTATGCATCATTGGGAAAGATTTCAACCGTTGGGCGAGATTATCATAAAGAAAGAAATAGCAGTGTGGCCACCATAGATCCCCGTGCTTCTGCTTAAAAAAATTCCATAGGGAAATTACAAGCATTGGTAACAGGTCCAGATCCTTGAGGAGTTACCACAAAGGGACTCTTCTGGGGTATGAAGTTCCCTGCTCTTACCAGAAAGCAATTTATGCTAAGGTTTTCCTAGTTTCTAAGAACACATATTTGCTTGCTACACTTAAACAAATACAGGTGCTTTCTATAAAATCTACTAAATAAAAATTCCTTCTTCAAGCAGTGATTGGCTGCACTAAAACATAAAGTTTCTTTTGCTCACCTTGTGCCCATGTAGTGACAAGTAGAGAGCGAAGTCATGAATCCAGAACAGTCGTTAAGACTGCTGGTTAAAGGGACTCTCATCAGTGTGTATAAATACCTGAAGATGCAGTGAAGATAGAACCAGGCTCTTTCCAGTGGTACCCAGTGACAGATAGGACAAGTGGCAATGGGCACTCACTGGAGTACAAGAAGTTCCCTTTGGACATCAGAAGTCAATTCTTTACTGTGAGGATGATGGAGCACTGTCACAGGTTGCTCATAGACGTTGTGGAGACTCCCTCCTTAGAGATCTTCTAAAGCTGCTTGGACATGGCCCTGCGTTTCCTGTACTGTCCATGAACTTCCTATAAGATTTTCCTAGTTTCTAAAAAAGGGCTAGGAGTCACAGAACCCACAGGTTGGAAAAGACCCTTAGGATTATCAAGTCCAACTGTTAACCTGACATACTGAGTCCCATCACTGAATCATGTCCTAAGTGCCATATCCACACAACACTGAAGTACCTTCAGGGATGGGGACTCCACCAGTTCCCTGGGCAACCTGTTCCAGTGCCTATCCACCCTCTCTTTAAAGAAATTCTTCTTGACATCCAATCTAAACCTCTTCCGGCACAACTTGAGGCCGTTTCCTTGCATACTACCACTTGTCACCTGAGAAAAGGGACCAACACCCTCCTTGCTGCAATTTCCTTTCAGGTAGCTGTAGAGTGTTATGAGGTCTCCCCTCAGCCTTCTCTTCTTCAAACTAAACAGTCCCAGTTCCCTCAGCTGTCCCTAAATGCCTTGTTTTCTAGTCCTTTCATCAGTTTTCTTGCTCTTCTCTGAACTGAATCCAGATATTCAATATCTTTGGAGTACTGAGGGGCCCAAAAGTGTACACAATATTTGAGGTACGGTATCACCAATCACACTTTGCATTTCATTTATTTACAAACACAGATTGTTATTAGAAGCAGTTTACGCATTGCTTTCCAGATCATCAGTTTATGCTTTTGGCTTAGGATTCATAGTTTCACGCTTTTCATAGATTCATCATAGGATTCATACTTCCTTTTTTTTTTTTTTTTCTTTTTTTTTCCAGTAGACTATCCCCCCACCCCACCCTGAAGTTAGTGAAAAATGTCTGTTTCTTCATATTATTCATATCCCCATGATCACTGAAGCCACGTAGTCCAATTCCTTCCCCTTTGCTGCAAGTAATGAGGAATTTTCCTCAAAATTCTGCACGAGCAAGCAGAATGCTTAAACAGATAAATTTCTACAGGAGGGAAAAAGAAAATGAAGCTGTCCTTCACTTTCTCTGTATACAAATTATTAGGCTTATTGGAGAGTAGATACAGCTTACATTAGTAAGTTCAAAACCTGAAAAAGTAAAGCTGTTAAGTTTGTACCATCCACAATCAGCTTCAAAACAGACAAATTAGAATCATAGAATCAAATCATGTTTGGAAAAAACATCCAATATCATCCGGTCCAACCATCACCTTAACACCAAAGTCACCCACTAAACCATGTCCCTAAGCGCCACAGGCAAACTTTCCTTTAACATCCCCAGGGATGGTGACTCCACCACCTCCCTGGGCAACCTGTTCCAATGCCTGACCACTCTTTCTGAGAAGAAATGTCTCCTAATACCCAACCTGAACCTCCCCTGGCACAACTTGAGGCCATTCCCTCTAGTCCTATCACTAGTTATCTGTGAGAAGAGGCTGACCTCCAGCTCCCCACAACTTCCTTTCAGGTAGTTGTAGAAAGCAATGAGGTCTCCCCTGAGCCTCCTGTTCCCCAGACTAAACAACCCCAGTTCCCTCAGCCACTCCTCATAGGACTTGTGTTTCAGGCCCTTCACCAGCTTCATAGACCTTCTCTGGACACGCTCCAGGGCCTCGATGTCCTTCTTGTAGTGAGGAGCCCAAAGCTGAACACAGTACTCAAGGTGTAGCCTCACCAGAGCAGAGTACAGGGGGACGATCACCTCCCTGGTCCTGCTGGCTACACTATTCCTGATACAAGCCAGAATGCCATTGGCTTTCTAGACCACCTGGGCACACTGCCAGCTCATGTTCAGGTGAGTGTCGACCAACATCCCCAGCTCCTTTTCCTCTGCACAGCTTTCCAGCCACTCTGCCCCAGGCCTGTAGCGCTGCATGGGGTTCTTGTGACCAGAGTGCAGGACCTGGCATTTAACCATGTTGAACCTCATCCCACTGGCCTCTGCCCATTCATCCACCCTGTACAGGTCCTTCTGCAGGGCCTTCCTACCCTCCAGCAGACTGACACTTACCCCCTACTTGGTGTCATCTGCAAACTTACTGAGGGTGCACTCAATTCCCTCATCCAACTCATCAATGAAGATATTAAAGAGGATAGTTAAGTCACATTTAATTAAAGGTGTATCATATTCTGCAACACGAGTCTAAGTGTAGACACCTGTGATGCTTTTCTCAAAAGCTACAGAAAAAAGGGAATTCTGTCCAGGTCACATTGAATTGTCTGTGCTATTCAGGACACAGGAATTTCAGTAGACAGAGGAATACTTGGTAACAAACTTTTGCTGACACTATTTCTTACCTATCAGCGCTAGGCCTTTAGCCTTCCAACAGTCTTTGTGGTTACATGAGCATCAAGTCACTGACAATTGCCTATCCCCCATGTCAAACAAAACTGTAGACTGATACCTGCTGTTTGAGGAGTGTTCCCTCCAATAAAAACACTATTCTTTTTTTGGCCTATGCTACAGGACCAGCTAGTGAAACTGTTACGGCCTGATTACTAGAATAAGATATAATGGAATGGAAGACTTCTATTTTCATTCTAAGTCAACTAAGGGACGTTTTATGTAATGAAAGTTCTTGGTATAACTGTCAGCCCTTTATTTTAAGTCTCAGATTTAGATCAGGTGATTCAGTCTACCATGTAAATGCAGAAATTAGAGATTCTGCCTGTTTCTACCACTGTTGTCACACAAGAAAAATTAAAGTGCAGAAGATGTTGCCCTGCAGTATTTGATAACTACTATCCCAGAAGTTCAAGTAGGACAAGTAGACTGTGCTGCCTTCCCAGTCAGTTGTCTAAATGCTACCTGAAAAACAACAATAAAAAAAACACCATATAACAGTTGTTTCCAAAAAAAAATAAAATAATCAGGGCTTTTTTTGAAAGCTTGCCTTTTTCTTTTGCTGTGGAATAGCAAGTATGAGTTTACTGGCAGCAAACTAGTTCTACACAGCATCATAAATTCAGTCAAGGCAACATCTGCTACAATATGTTAGAACAGAAACTACCAGCAGTTACACTAACACACATTAGGTGAGCTGCGGAAACACAGCATGAGAATGGATTCCGAAGGTTTTACACAAAACCAGGAGATTTGGCCATTGTAAATATCAGAAATTTTAAGCAGCACTACCAGCAAAGATGAGAAATGAGTATATAAAGTTATCTGTTAAGACAACAAACAGGAAGTTCAGAGTTACTAACCAGATTGTTGAAAACAGTAATTTATTTTCACATTTACAAGACAAACAAAAAAAAATTAAAGTATTTACAAATATATACAAATATTAAAAATGTATATTATAATTTGGAAAATATTGGCAGTTTTTTTTAGCAGTATTGCCAAGATACAGTACTTTCTTTTTTTTAAAGAAAAAAAGCTAGGAAGAGTATCATCACAGTTCTGGGAAAAAATGTAGTTCCTGAAATGAATGAAGATTGAAGGAAGAACAACAAAATTTAAGATTCAAATAAACCATCAGAGAAAATGGCATTACATTCACATTTTAAAATTAAGGCAAAATCTTAAACAAGACAATAAAATCTAAAGTCTCATACAATTTTATTTTAAAGGGGACTTCATTCACCTCTCGACATTTGCATTATCAATGCTTTTAAAAGACTTTTGGAACACCAAAAGTAAACATTTAAATAAAACACAGCTTAGCTTTTTTCCTGTTGGCATCTAAGAATTGCCAAGAAGATTACTTGCCAAAAGCTTTTTGTTCAATATTTTTGTGGTGAAGTTTTTGGAGACTGGAACATGGCAGACAAAAATTGTCAAGACAATATTTAAAATGTTACTAGAATCCATGTCCTGTATTTTTTTTTTAAACTTGGAAATTAGTAAGACATTTTAAAATGGTTATTTGTGGCAATTCCTAGGAATTTGAGAATGACTAAATGGAATTATAAAATTAACTTTTTTTTTTTAATATAGAATAATGGCAGAATGCAAACGCATCTTTAGGCTTTGTTTTCTTTGCGGAAAAATTTACACCCTAGAAATCTTTTATGGCACATCTGACAAAGTGTATCAGGATGGATCACAATCGCCGCAGATTTTGCTTGCTTTTCTTAGTCCCAGGGAGTGGCCCTATCTTAGAGTTTGATTTTATTGGCTTGCCGCTCACACAGTCACTGGAGCTGTGGTAGCAACACATACACCTTGTGCAGAAGTCAAAGCCACAGCCTTCACGATTGCATGTTGCTCTTTGCAGATAGGAGTCATACTTTGCAGGTGAGCCACAGCGATGGCAGACTTTAAGGCTTTCAGTGTTTTTCAAAGTCTTTGCAGCCTATCAGAAAAAAGTATACAAAGAAAGTCGTAAGTGGAGGGTAAACACATTGCAAACATCCTCCGATATTAACCATGTGCCACAAAACAAATTATAACTTCTCTCACTCTAGAAACTACAAATTTAGCCTAGTTATGGTTGTATCAAGTTCTGATGGAGATTGAACAGAAGTTATCGGTTTTCAGTTACTTTGGACTGGATTAGAGATAAGTAATTTATAATTCTTACGTTTAAAGGACAGTCAGACTAAATGCAAACCAATAAGAAAAATAGCCAATATCAAACTTCTGAATCCTTCAAATCTCATCCAAAGATGGTGATTTAGTCAACTTTAAAAAATAAAGCAATCTGAATTCTACTGAATTAACAACATTTGCAAAGAGAACAATTGAGTCCAGATATCTCAGCTGTGGGGTACTCAGCTTGAGACATCAAATGGAAACAATTCCTACATTTATCCAAAGAATTCGTTTTTGACACAAAAACAGATCCTCCATTCAAAATAGCTCAACATGTATATTAGAGCTTATGTCACTCAATTGTTAAAAACAAAATGCTTTCATAATCAGTGTGTATAAACATATATACCTCCTTATCAAGGCAAAATAAATTTAGATGGCTTTAGTGTACAGTTGTACCTTCAGATTTCTAATGCTACTAAGTGCTTTATATTAGTATTAGAGCACTTTGATCATACTTTTCAATGCCATTATATCTTGTCTGTTTTATAAAAAATAGTAAGGTGAAGGGAAATCTGTTAGCAGTTGTTGACCAAGTAAGTATCTTAATCAAAACTCCAAACACAGGACACGCTACAAATGTGTAATTAAAAAGGTAATTTCAGTGTCAGATAATTAGTTCAAAAAGAAGCACAGAATGAACACGAGAATTATTAATGTTTCATTTTTCAAAAATAGGAACTAATTTCTTAGTTTTTTTTTTTTAAAAAAAGAAATTGCCCATTGGTGTTGAAGCAAATTGACAGTTTTTGTGGGACTGTATAACTGGAAAACACGTGATTCATCGTAAGTCCACAGGAAGTAAAAGGAAATGACTTAAAGTTTTCATGTCTGATGAAAGCCAAAATTTAAGCAAAAAAAAAAAGCACTAAGCTATTTTGATGTTACCTAGACACTCAGAGAAAAAAGATGCACAACTTCACAGTATATGTTCTCCACTTTGTTTCTACCACTGTGTTAAAATAGACTCAATAAGCAAAAGCTGGCAGTTATACTTAAGAGTTACAAGCACTTCAAATTGGAGATACTACTTTTAGAAATACACTTTACAAGCTGATGGTATGCCAGACAACGTGTGAGAAATTAAAGATGAATGAAATCCACCAGTTACCTCTGAAAACTCCATGAGCCTACTGTGATTCTTAGATGCTTTGGATCTGCTGCCTTTTTTACTTAGGCCGTTTGACGGGGTTGCTTTCTGAACTGAAGCTAAAGCCGCCCGGTAGAGAACGTACTCCCTTGTTGCAGCATGTTCTGATGTCTTAGTACCATCCTAACAAAGAGAAAACAAGAATAAAATTTGAGAAGAGACTTATAATGGCAACAGTTTATAGGATACAAAGTGCTTTTTGTTTAGCAAAATTAAGAACTTATTTTTGTGATCCCTCCTCTGGCTAGGTTTCCAATAATAAAGCGTCATAGCAGGTAGTATGCTAACAATTTTACCTTAGCTTTCACAGTCATTACTGTTAGGAACAAATAGAATTGACCCCTATTTCTGACCACCATTTGCAACCATTTTATATTACTTAATACAATTTAACTTCATAATAACACTTCATTAATTATTTAAGCAGAATGTCCACACTGCAATGTTTTAAAGCACAAAGCAGTATTTCTAAATCCTTACAGAGAATAGAAATGCTTGTACATTTTATTTCTAGAAAGTAAACTCCACCCTCCCCTCCACTGATTTTCTATGTTTGCATTTCAGGTTAAAAAAGGGATACAATGCAAGGCGAAAATCAAACTTTATGGCATAAATTTTTATATCAGTGGCATCCATTGTTTTCATTACAACTACCTAGTATCATGAAGTACTAGCGAAAACTCAGATTAATTAACTACCTCATTCTGTGACAGATGCCAAGCTTTGCTTCATTGTCTTCCCCTCTCTCAAAGAACGAAAGTACTCCTGACGTTCTGAAAGAGTCCTGCCTTGGTAAAGTGAAAACACCAGTGTGGCTGGATCTTGTATTTATTGTTTCACACAGCGAATAAGCATTAGGAGTAGCTCACAGAGCAAAAAGCTTTTTGGATGTCTGTAGCCAACATGTTGGACTTCAGAGACTGTTGATAGAAAGTATATGCAAAAAATCTGAGTCTCACAGTCAACCACTTAGTATCTTTGAGTCTCTCTCCCTTCTGGATGAGTGGGGATGCTGAAGTAAGCAAGCCTCTGCTGAGAGGATCTAGGGTTTGCTTAGTGGGCAGCGCTGGAACTGACACTGCCCTTTCTTCCTCTTTAAACAGGACATGTGGAAGCTCTTAAGAACATCTATATCTTGTAGGATAATCTTCTCAGCCAACCTTCCTTGGGCTCCAAAGTCAGTTTATGGAACTATCATGAATTGACTAGCAATGGTTGAGATAAGGCATCCTAACAGGACAAACTCAGACACTCAGTGACTAACTCTTCCCAACCTAAGAATCTCTTCTGTGAGGCTGGGAAGAGACACAGCTGGTTTAGGCTTAAAATATCCTACGAGTGCAAAAACTTACAGAAAGGTTTTTCACAGCTTTACTATATATTTGGAAAGCCCATTTATCTTCTTGCAGAATCTTCTTCCACGTTGTGCTGACTTTGGCAAAACTGTAATGACAACACAAACATGTCAGTTATCTTTTTAAGAAAGCCGGAAAACTTGTTATTTAGCAGTGGGAATAACTATTTATGCATTTTTTTCTTTCATACAGAAATGGGAAATGTTCACAATTATTGCCTTTACTTTCTAGGGAAAAGACACATTGCCCACAAATATTATGGATTACATCAACAGTTCTTGTTTTAGTATATTAATACATAATACTAACCCCTAAGAAAATGTCACAAATCACGTATCTAAAACATTAGGCCATCTGATTAGGTAGTTTGCTTTCATGGTGAAATACCTGAAGATCAAAATACTTACTTTATTAAGTCCATGTCACTGAGATGCCTTAAGATGTTTGCTAATATATGCTTCAGGTTCTTTTGGAAGAGTTCAGCAAGAATGTCTATTCCATCTAACCCCATTTTCTTTCCAATTAGGTTGTGAAATTCAGACTTTCCCCTAAAAACAATTCTGTCTACAGCAGTCCAAGATTTGAGATTTCTTTTACCACTTTTTTTCAAAGTTGAGCAAATCATTTTTTCATAATGGATTACTGGCAACAAAGTCTTCTTTGAAAACTGTACTTGGTTTTGGTTCTTCATGAGACAATGCTCTGGTGTGCCACAGAGATTTCCAGCCAAGGGTATACTATCTTCATGTTCTACTGCATCATTGAATTGATTACTTAGCATAGAGGAATAACCACTGTCCTCGTTAAGTTTACTATTTTCCAGTGCCTCCACTTCATAGATCCCTTCATCAAGTCTTTGGTTTATTTGTTTGTTTTCTTTGTTATGTACAGGCCTTCCTTCATCTTCAAGATCGAGATTTCTGGGGGCTGCAGGATATGATTCACTACGGAGTATTTTCTGATGCTCTTCAGCACAGCTTTTATACAAACCTTCCTCATAATTCGAGGGGCAGGACTCCTCCAGTCTTGTTTTTCCAGCAGTCTTTGATGGCACGAACCCAGTGCGAAGAGACGTACAACCAAAATCGCATTTCATTTTGAAAGAGTGGCTAATATTTGATTTCATTGCTTTATTTGTATCCTGCAAGTGACAGTAAGGAAATTATTACAACATAGTATAAACTGCAGCACAAACTGGTTTTGTTTCAAAGAAGTGATCATGCCTTCCTTCTGAAAGTAGGAATTTTAATCTATTATCTAATGACACCTCTAGTGGCTAAACACATAAAACCAGTGGAACTAAGGATTTGATCAGCCACACATTAGATCTACCTGAGATCTTCTCTTCTCAGAATTTGACCTTGATGCTGCATATAGCTGGGATGAGCAAAGTGAGTGGATGATTTACATTGCCACCATTCCACCAGTACAGATTGGTTTCAGACACACCAGTGCCTCCACTTCCTGCCCTAGATGCAATGATATGATGAGGACATTTGCAGTCCATGCAAGGGATGCTGGTGGGAGGGAGTCCAAAGGCCTTCACTGAGTGACAGCAGAGTGCCCAGGCAAGGGGCAGAGCCAGGCCAGAGCTGCCTGAACGGTCTGTGTGCATGGCCAGAAGCAATGCTACTGGTGCAGGGCAGGTACCTGGCATTTTTAAAGAGGAGGAGGGTGGGTGGCACAGGAAAAACGTGTGCGCTAACAGGCCCGGGTGAGTTACAGGGGAGTGCAAGGAGCCTTAGACAATGGTCAAGGTGAAGCAGGGGTCTTGCTTACGAGCAGGATTTTAAGCGGGTGCAAAGGGAAGGCATAGGGACTGGTAGCTGCTATAAGGAAATGGAGCCCTTCTTGCCCTGCTCCGCTCCCCTCCCCCCGTGCGTGGTGCTATCTATATTCGCGACCGCGGGGGATGGGCGAGGGCTGGAGGGGAGAGGGAAGCCATCGCTGCCGCCTTAGTCCTAAGGGGGAATTATTGCCAATATGCTCCACAATCAGCATGAAAAATAACCCCCCCAGTCTGAGCAGGTATTTTGGGGAGGGGATTTTAGCACTCCCAGTGGCGTAGGGCAAAGTAGGGGAGAACTGGAAACGTTTCATGATGTTCCAGGGAAATACCCGCTTCTTCGTGCCCACGTTTGGGGGAAGAGGGGGGTAAGATAGGACGGAAAGCGCCCACGGCTTTGTACACCCGGAGCGAGGCGGGTGGCAGCGGAGCCCCCCGGAGCCCCCTCCCCACCGCGGTGCGGCCGATGGTCCCTCCTCGGCCCAGCCCCGGGGGCTCCCAGACCGGCCCCGACCCCCTCCGGGCGGGCTCTGCCGCAGCCCCCTCAGGGCCGTCAGGGGTCCCGTTGGCGGCGGGTTTCCCCTCAAAATGGTGGTGGCGGGCCGGGTAGGGCTGGATGCCCCCCTCCGGCGGCGTGGCCCCGCGGGAGAGAGACAGCACGGTGCGGTGCGGCCCCTCCCCGCCCGCCCGCTGCCCGCCGGCGGGATCAGCGCTTGCCGGCCCGGCGTGGGGCGAGCAGTGCCCCGCATGCGGCTCGGGTCCGGCGGTCGCCATCCAGCCCCGCGGGGGGTTGCCCAGCCGCGGTCCCCCTGCGCGCCTCCCCTCGCAGCACGCCCAGCGCCCCTGGACCCCCCCAGCCCCGCCGGAGCCCCGTACAGCCCCGGTACAACCCCTCGGAGCCCCGCAGCAGCCCCGAGCCCCCGGCAGCGGCGGGGATGCCCCTCGCGGCGCGTCCCGGCGGGCGCTCACCTGCAGGGCTGCGGCCGCCGCGTCCCGCGGGCAGTGAGTGCGCGGCCGCCCTCGCCGGGTACTTTTAAAAACTTTGAATTTGGTATCCAAAACCGCGCCGGCCAATCGGGAGCCGGCGGCTCTGCCGACGCGGCCAATGGGGAAGGCCGGCAGGAGGCGGGGGCCAATCCGAGCCGCGGCGGGCGGGGCCGACCCCGCTCCCATTTTCCCTCCTTGGCAGGCGAGGAGCGAGCCGAGTGGCGGGGCGGTGGCGCGCGCGCGCCGGGGGCGGGGCCGAGGGCATCTCCCGCCCGGGCCGCGGCTCCCGCCCGGCACGGGCACCGCCACCGCCCCCCGCACCCACCGGCCCCGCACGGGCTCGCCCCCCGCAGAGCGCCCGGCGGCGGCTTGAGCAGGGAGAGGCAGGAGAGCGCCTCCCGGCTCCGGTTCTGCCCGCACCGCTCCCTCGCCGGTGGTCACAAAGAGCAAGCGGCTTCTGCGCTCCCGGGGAGCATCAGGCTCCCCGATGCTGCCCTCCTGCAGCCATGGTTATTTTCAAAGGGACGCGTTTGCGGCGTTCGCTTCGGCTCTGCACGCACCGAGTGTGAACTCGCCCCCCGGGAATTGCGCCTGGTGGCGGGGCTGACGTCTCCCTGCCTCCCCCTGGCTGACAGGCTGCTGCTAGCACGTGGGTGAAATTAAATGAAATGCCTGTGTTTCCTCTAAAGTATGATGAACATTGCTAGCTGGCAGCAGATGGAGAACAGGCTGTAAAAGGGAAGGGATCCTACCACCCTGAAAATATCCTCTCACAGCTGCACTTGCACCAAGACTACAAACAAGTCTTGCATTAAAATGAATACAGGGCCAAAAAGAGACTTCCAGCCCTTATGGTGCAAAGCCTGCCATGACTGACCAAGGAGGTGTGACACAGGGTACGGAAGTCCACCTCGTACAACACTGTCAGTTCCACATTCATTTTCAGACACCTCTGCCAGTCTCCTGCCAGGACCACAAGATGTCTGGCTTTTCTCACACAGATTCAAGGGTGGCCACTCGCAAGGCAATGATGCAGCTCGTGGCTGTTGAGGAGGCAGACTAGAACAGGGAGGCTCTGAGCGTGGTAGGATCTGGCCAGCAAGGCCACCAGCTGGAACATCGAGGAAGGTTTTGAGGTGACAAAGACCCAAAAAGTCCTGGGTTTTATGCAGTAGGCCAGTGCTTAGACCAGGTTAATGTCCTTTACTTGCTTACAGAACTACGAAGCTAGAGAGAAGGAATCTCAAATTCCTTCCATCAAACCTGGCTTTAAGTCAGGAAGAGTGTGACAATTGCTTTGTAGTTTTCCATTTGCAGCACTGCTCTGGTAGGAATGAAGACCTCAGTCCAGGACTCTGCTCCAATCAATACCTAAACATTTTACACATGAAGCACTATGTATATTTTCACTTTCTTAGGTAACAGCTGGAGTTGTAAATCTTCTAGTAAATCTAGACAAAGGCCTCAAGATTTACCTCACCTCATGCATACAGGCACTCCAACATCTCAAAATAACGTATGCATCTTTAATTTGAAGATTTGGAATGTAATCATCATTACCGTGCAGTATTTCCTAGAAAATAAAGCTGACCAAGGTATTTATAAAAAAGTATAGAATCACTTATTTTTTTTAATGTGCTTTTGTTCCAACTGCAGTCGTATAATGAAAGAAGATAAACTGATAACACCCAGTTTTGTTTTTGCATTCCTTCCCGAATTTTATCTAGCATCCTTCAATAATGCATTTCAATAAGCTATCTGTAGCAAAGTGCTGCATTTACTTTGTTCCTACTCTGATTTCTTACACTAATTTTGATTAGAATTCTCAAAGTAAACATCTGTACTCATGGTAACATTCTTTCCTTAGGTTCTGATTTCTTATTTACTGGTACCTACAGTTCAAATATATTCTGCATGTATACACACATGCATACATGATGCACGATGGGATAACATGGGATGGAGGTAGGAGGTTTTCTGTTACTATATATATATATATATATATATTTGGGATTGCAAAACATATTTACCCGCAGATATAAACGTGCACATCTATCAGTAGATTAGAAAGGAAAAAGTGTTATTTTGCTTTCACAGATCAAACGTTTTAAGATGTTGTTAAACTGAATAGGTCAAAATAATAAGATGCCACTCATGTTACGTAAATTTCAGAAAAATCAAAAAAAAAATGGAGCCATTTAAAAACAAAGGAGAAATTGCACTCCTGAAATGGGAGATTGAAATCATACCAGCCTTCAAGATAAACATTACAAATTGTTTGATTCTTTTCAATTTTGACTCAGGAACAGAACCATTCTTTTCAAAAAGATTCCACATATCTTGTCATTTTGCTTCCAGAGCTCTTGTGGAACAAGGAACAATATTCTTAAATAATTCTTCGTGCTTGATTAATAAGGGCCAACAGGCCATGAACACGTGAAGAGATGCACTTTGAAGAACTCCCTCTCCTGTGTCACTTTTAAGTCATTAACACGTCTTCAGATTAGTATTGTTTTCATTTAGTTATCACTTTCTTCCTGTCACTCAAACAAAAAGGGATTTTTTGTTATTTCAAGTAAGCTACTTGACACTGTATCAATGTTCAAACTACCATTTAAATGAAATCTGGAACTAGAAATAGCTCGTTTTTAATGCATACCTTTTGGGTGTGGTGTATCAACATCATCTCAGCGGAGAAGGTTAAAAACTGCAGTTACTTCTGGACCAGTCAAATTTACTTAATTGTACTGCTGCAGCAATAAAGTCTTTTACTCAGCAAGTAAGAAAACTGTTTATCAGTCATGAGGAAACAAGATGCGGTGTCTTTCATGATCTGAAAAGCAGTTCTATTCTCTGGATGGTACTCCAAAAAGTTCCTTTGGCAGACGAGCATCTACATCTATTGAAATGGCTTGTCAAAGAGAAAGGTTCATTTTTCATTTTCTGAAATAATTTCCATCAAAGATTCATAATCAGCGTATTCCCTCAGAGTTTGTATCATTTCATCTAGCATTTCTTCCCCTAACATGAAACTCTCAATATGATGCACTGATCTGCTTATCCTGTGGTCAGTAATCCGGTCCTGTGGAAAGTTGTATGTTCTGATCTTCTCTGATCTTCCTTTAGTCCCAATCTATCAAACAAGAAGAATCAGTTTATAAAACTGATTAAAAGTCTTCTTAGAAAAAGGATGAAATGTTGATTAAACATTTAAAGGAAAAGCTTTCTTCTCCTCCCATAAATATTTAATACAAATATATAGTACTTAGACTAGTTCAGTAGTCACACTAATTACACTTAAACATGTAAAAGACCTATTTTACTATATTTTTTTCTAATACTATTCTAGTTCTACACACTCTAATCCAGTTTGTTTCACTAAGTCTCTAGAATTTACATACCACTGAAACGTTAAGTCTGGCTAACACACAACCTTTACGCTGAACAAGAACGTAATTTTCTTTTTTCCCCCCTCATGTAAGTCCTTAATGGACTCCTGTTCCTCTATAGTTCCATTTACTATTTGTGGCTGAACATAGCATAAAACATCCCAAAACATATGCACATATAGAATTCTATCTTTATAAAGTGAAACTTACTTGAATCTTTCGAACACTATTTCTCTTTCTGGTTTCTTCTTCCAGTTTAATGTTGTATAATTTAGCACAAAGCATTTGCATAGCCTTCTCTTTGTTTCTAATTTGAGATCTTTCTTGCTGACATTCAGACGTGACCCCTGCCAAAAATATCATGAGATTTAACGCTTAACTGTAACACACACTAGAAATGTCAAAACCCTATCTTAATATTTTTATTATGTTAAAAATTAAAATAATCATTTATTTTTTTTCTTCCAACACCTATTTTGGACTAGGAATGTAAAAGTCGAGGCTCACTAGTGTCTAATGATACATTTTGGAGGAGTGCAAACTTTAATCCAGAAGGCAAGAAATTTGATTTGAACAGGTAGACATGAAATAAGACACACAATGTGATCTGACTTATAGAAGATTCATTTAATACCTGTAGTTTTTGGCCACAGTTCCAGGAAATTTAGGATTTAAATAGCAGTAATATACACTAGGCAGTGAGTATACAGAACAGACCAAAGTGGGCACAGTTTTCTTAAAATGAAATTTAAAAAGTGTGGTTTTCCTCATCAAAATATATATACAATTTGACTTAAAACACAAAGTGAACAGCCTAACAAAACAGTTGGGAGAAGAAATATAGGAAGAAGATAGTACAAGCTAAGTTTTTATTTGGATTTATTTTAAGTAACTCTGGTAAGATTATTTATATATGATATATGAAAGAGTTGTTTAAAAACAACTTTTGGGGTCAAAATGAAGGCTTGTAAACAGAATTAGGATGAGAGAAGAAGGAAAAGAACGTTTGTAAAGGAAGAGAGATCAAGAAGAACAAAGATACAAAAGATGGAACAAGAAAAGTTCAAGAAATAAGGTGAAATACAAAAAACCTTATGAACCATCTCTATTGTATAATCACAAAAAAGCAATATATTTTAAGATTTATATAACAAAAACTAATAACTGCCACCAGCAAAAACTAAGGTCTTTTTTTTTCCCCAAACATGGAGACAATACAAAACTCTTGTAATCTGAAGTAACTTTTTGTCACCGTATCTTAAACGGAATTCTACCATCTCCACTATTTACCTTCTACTTTACTGAGGTGACGCAACAAGTGTAGAATGGATTTATGTCTCAATAAATATGAAGAAATGGGTGGCAAAAATCTGGATATGTGAAGATAAGCATGCTCAGGATTACCCTGAGGCTGTAAAACTTGACTAATGTTTGTGGTAGAGAAGAGGAAAAGTTAAAAAGCAATGAAAGTCAAGGCAGCTGTTGTGGATTGCTCAAAAGGAAGTAAAAAGCTTAGAAATGGCAATAAAAAAAGATATGATAGCTAAAATCAGGTAGTCGTTGAGGGCGTATCTTATCCATCCTCTTACATTCCCTAACCTGAGCCCTTGGGGGTGGACTTCCTAATTATGTCTGTAATCTATTGGAAAGGAGCCAGAAGACAAATGGAAGCTGGCATCATAATGCAATAGATGATACTTAAATCAATGTTTTAATAAAGAAAAAGAGCCAACCTCTCTTTCAGAGAATAGTCAAGAAAAGGCAAATCATCAGATTTTAACATTTGTTTTTCTGTGTCTTTTTTCATTAGTCGAAAGCTTAAATATAACTTTTTTTCACAGAAATTGGTTTGAATACTTCAAGAGTGTCATGCTTAATGGCAAAATGGATAGTTACCTACTAAAGCTTTCACTATTACAAACGAGTAAGCGCAAGACTTTTTTTTACCCCCCCCTTTTTTTAAACTCAATATTAGGGATATTTTTGCACACATAAAGCCTTTACAAAAACTCTGCTCTACTGTTAGCCATATTTGAAACTGTTGTTTCAAAGGAAATTATGATAGTAGTTTTACAACGTAGATCTTACGGTAAGGAAAAAATGAAGCACCTGTTGGAATATGAACTATCCGTACAGCACTATCTGTGGTATTGACATGCTGCCCTCCAGCTCCACTAGCTCTCTTTGTTTCTATTCGCAGATCTTTCGGATTAATTTTCAGCTTCATCTGTCATAAGAGGAAAAAAATGTCAAATACACATAGTTGGTTTATTTTATAAGTCACACTCAGGCAAGATCAAACCTTTTTTTCTGGTTTATGAGTGGTAGCTCAGATCCACTTACTAAATGTTGGGAAATCAGACAAAGGAGTTTAAGATACAACCATCCCTCAGCATTAATCTTCCCTGTCTTCTGAAAGCTCTGCACCCTCTCCCAGACAAGTTAATCAATATTTGAACTTGACTAGATGGGTTTCAGATAAAACACACTGATTTTTCTGGTTATGGAATGGGGTGATCTCTGTGAGGAAGTAACGAGACAACTTAGGGAGAACAGGAGGGAATAACATCTTTTGGCAGTTTGCTAGGTCAACATGAAACAAAGATACAAACAAAGTTTTAATTCTTAGCTTGTTGTTTTTAGCCAAGCAAATACGGTAAGAAAAAATTGTCACTCATACATTTTGGAAGGGAAAAGTGAGGATACTATAAAATAGTGGAAGAGAAAGTGCTAAAACAAACCTCTTTGAGCTCTCTAAACTAATTCAGTCCTTTGCAACTGTGCCAAATTTTCCACTGAACATGCAAGGCACAGTTACAGCAAATTTTCAAGTTATTGTGAAGTAAACTACCAGTAAGTTTTTTGAGATTAAGATTTTGAGGAAAAAACAGAAATTATTTCCCTAGACAAAAATAAACAAAAAAATACGATGTAAAATTTTAAGATTCAAAAAAACCCCAGACATTAAGAGAGAATAGTAAGACTGACAGAGAAGATGTAGATATCAGCAACATGGCGTTGCTTACAGTAATGTCTGTTATACTAAAAAAGCATTACCTCACTGGGTTGGGGTAATATTGCAACAGTCATTGTGCTGGTGTGAATGCGCCCTTGTTTTTCTGTCTTTGGCACGCGCTGTACGCGATGCACTCCTCCTTCAAATTTCATGTACTTGTAAGCCTCAATACCTGCTATACTGGCAACCGCACGTCTTAGGCCACCTTAAATAAAAAAGAAAAATAGTTGTAAAACTAAGAAAAACTGTTCGTTCTATGCTTTTCTATTTCAGACTTTCTATTTAGCATCATTGTTGACTTATTATTTCTTAAAATTTATTAAGTTGTTTCTTTGTTTCTTAAAATTATGAGTTTACCATTTAAATGCTTAGGCAGAATTATACCAAAAATGTAAGAAAACTCTAAAACCAGACATGTGTACTCACACAAAATGTCAAGTAAAGGCCTGTCAAGTTCTTTTTACAAAGTCCATTTTATTTTTTATATACATAAAAAGGTTGAGTCATGCACGCAAAGCTACCTTCAGAAACTACATCAAATTCTTTTGACTGGTATTTGAGAACCTCACCATTCACTGGAAAAAAAAAAATAATAATAACACCCAAAGTCTTTAACTTAGTGATGACTGATGTTACTCTTTCTTCTTCCCCCATCTTTTTCATGCATCCTACCCACATCCCATCCTTGCTCTTTCATTTCATTTTACTCTTTTAATCTTCCAGAACGAGCAGAACTCTAGCTCCTGTCCCCCTTACCCATATACCCAGCAAAACATTTGACAGCAATGTACTGAAAGCTAGCACCTAACCATCAGAATTGGAACTTGGAAGTAAGACCCAATATAATCATGGCTTCAAGACAAGTTTGTTGCAATACCAGCTGATGGTATTCTGTCTCCTTCTTGTTTGAAAGTGTGCAATCCCTTTAATTTTGCTAGTAAAACTGTTTGAAGGATTAAAGAACTGATGACACTACAAATAAATGTATTTTTTTCATTTTTTCTTTGAAACCTGCTTCATTTTTTAATCCAGATCAGTTCTCAGATCCCATTCTCAGAACAGGGAATGATGTGCCAAGGGAATCATTAGAAATAGAAGACCTTGAAAGAGTACTGCTGTCGAAGTCTTTCAATATGAACCCACAGTCAATGAAAATGAGAGGCCCACACATGCTTCTCAGAAGCACCATTTTAGGCTCTCTCTAGACTAAGGAAATCTACCACAGGGACAAAATAACAGCTTTATAAAAAAGGAAGATGAAGACAACAAAGAATCTGATAATGCTGTAACAGCACAGAACAAAGTCATTGGCCAGAACACAGGCCAGGTTTTACACCACTACTGAGGTTTGCAAATGTTTTTTTTCTACAGAAATGTATCATTCCCTTTAACTTTACTAAAAATTATTTCCTTTTACAGTCAGGTTTGTGGAAAATAGCCTGCACAGCCTCTTCCTTTCTCTTTCACCTCATTCTTGTCCTTGTGACTTCTAAAATTTTGCTCCCAGTTGTACAAATCTGTACCACTTTTGAATCAAATGCATTGTTCAACATATGCAGCCCAATTTATAACCATCATCTACTAGTAATTCTGTAAGATAAATCCATCATGTTTACAATAAATACGACCTTAAAGCACACAATTTAATAAGAATACCTGTTCAAAGTCTTCAGTTTAAAGGAGAAAGGTGCATTCTAACAGGTATTGTGAAATCCTGATTATGTGAACAGTACTCCAATGAACAAAATAATTCTTTACTCTAAAACAATCTTATATATGACCTAAAATAACGCCTTAAATAATTCAGAGGTTGACTGCAGTGCTAGCATCAAAACATACTTCCCCCGATATATATAAAAACAAGTACTAAAAAAACATAATAACTTCTGCACATGAGGAAGAAACAAAGCCACATCAGGAGTTAAAATAACTTGAATGTCCACAGTTCTATGTCACTCCTGACAAGCATTAATTACGTAATAAGCAGTTCATTGCAAAAGCTAATGTTCTGTCTCTTCTCCCTCACTCGTTCTGGGATTGGTACATCTATCATGGGTATCACGGGTACAACCTGTTATATTTGAGCTGCAGCTGCATATGTGACTTATTCAGCAGAGTTTATGTTCACGGAGATGATCGTGTGCCTGTGGCAACGTGGGGCTTAACACAAGACTGAGAAACTGGTTTGAAAGACAGGCATTTATATAGGTCGTACTGCTTCAAATCAACTATTTACCAACACATGGTAAACTCAGGTTTTAATATGAAACAGTCAAATCCAATGAAAATTCAGCAAACCATTTACCCAAAAATCTTCAATATGCCAGCAACAGCACAGGCCTGTCGAACACAGCTAGCCCTTACTAGCTCTATGTTTACCTCTAACTGAAAGTGTCCCCTTCTGTTCTGAAAAGGTGAGGTGCACAGAAGAAGGGTGCATGTTTGCACTCCCTCAATTTTTTGTGTGTCACCTTATAACCAGACTGAGACAAAGTCTGATACGTTTCCACATGCCACTAGCAAGCAGCAGCGGATAAACAATGACATGTGGGTTTGTGCTTTAATGTATGTGTTAAATCTCAAATGTGCTATTTTGCACAGTGTCATTCCTTGGGGGTAGGTCAATAATGTCAGTTAAGAGTAGATTCAGACTAATTCTTAATTGCAGCTTTGCTTAACATTCACCATATTTACATATGCTCACTTTCAAACTTCAGTCAAATTCTGGAACTCTTTGAAATGAGTAAACTTGATGTTTTAACATAGGACCTTGCTTTTGCTCATGCAGTCTGTAAGAATTAAGCATGGATGAGATGCAACCCGCTGGTATACCAGCGAATACCCTTACCTCAGTTCTTACTCAACACAGCATGGACAAAGTGAAACTGAGGACTTGTATGGGAAAGTAGTGGCAATGCCATCTACAATGCCTCTACCTTACTACTTATTCCCAGCCTCTCAAGCTTTGAAAGATGTGTGTTCATACAAATGAGCAAGATCTGAAAATGCACTGCAAGAGGCAAACAAAGGATAGGGCTGCCTTTATTTTTCTGTAAATTTACATCCCACCTTCCTAAATATTAATCTCATCACACAGGCAAGCCCTCAGCAAGACAAAACAGTTCAAATATACATATATATCCATTAAAGACTAGCAGTTTCAAAAAGGAAAAATGGCTAGATATTTATTAGATTTATGTATGAGTGATTTACTGTATAAGGCATTAAAAAGAATGTCTCTGATGGTGTGAGTTCAATATCTAAGATCTGAGCTTTCACCGAAAGAGTAGTCAAGCACAGCTCCCTTCCTCTTGCAATCACAGGAGTGTTAGTTGAGTCAGACCTGACCAAACTACCCTGTAAAAATAGGTAGCTTTCAAGCCGGATCAGCAGATTGATCCAATTAGCACTGTGGTCTCAAAACTGCGAGGGCTGAGATAGAAGGAACATGGAAGGTGGGACTGCCCCTGTTAAAGCTACGAAACTGCTCTGATGGTTGTATATGGCTGCTGGTGTTCACCTGATCCAAGTGTTGCTTCACTGGAAAGGACAGATCTCTTTTTGTCCTTAAATCCTCTTCTTGGCATACAAAATGAAGAATCACAGAATAGCTGAGGTTGGAAGGGAACCCTGGAGATCATCAGGTCCAACCTTCTGCTCAAGCAGAGTCAACTAGAGCACACTGCACAGGATCACGCTCAGGCAGGTTTCGACAAGGAGACTCCACAACCTCTCTGGACAACCTGTTCTAGTGCTCTGTCACCCTCACAATAAAGAAGTGTTTTCTCATATTCAGCTGGAACCTCCCGTGTTTGTGCCCATTGCTTCTCATCCTATCACTGGGAACGACCGAAAACAGTCTGGCCCCATCACCTTGACACCCTCCTTTAAGATATTTACATACATTGATAAGATCCCCTTCTCAGCCTTCTCTTTTCCTGGCTAAACATGGCCAACTGTTTCAGCCTTTCCTCATAAGAGAGATGTTCCAGTCCCCTAGTCATCATGAGAAGGCCTATCCCTTTTCCCCATGGCACTTTCACTCATCTAACCTGCACCACATTGATTCAACTTGATTTTAAAAGAAAGTTAATACATTTCTGTCAGCTCAGAAGGTTGAACTGACTGAGCTGCTGGTGAAGTGTTTGCCTAGGGATAAATGGGGATAAACAGAACTTTCCTCTTTCAGCAGCGAGCTGTGCTGTAACATGCAACAACTTCTTGCCCCTCCCATCACCTGAACTGTGCAAACGGACTCTTGACCATAAGAAAATGTATTAATAATAACATGTCTAGATAATAGTCAATACTGAATTCAAGTCTCATGAAATTCAAGATTGTATATTAACTGAATTAACAGTAGCCACTCTAGGAGATTCTGAAACAGAAAAACTGAGTTCATGTTCATGAGCTTGAATTTGAAGTAAGTTACTTAAGAACTCTAAAACAAAAGTTCCCATTTGAACACATTTACCAAAATAACATTTTTAAAAATTGAATTGTTAATGATTTTAAGAACTCAGAAATGCAAGTGAAATCCCGTAAAAAATTATATCAGCATTATCTGACAGGTGAAGATATGGGCCTTCCTCTTCGGAAGTATGAGTACAGACAACAAAATGAAGCCTGTGGCTAGACTTTCAAGTTCCCAATTTATGATGTCTGACTATATTCCTCCACGCAGTCCAATTTTTGTAATCTATTCACTACATTAACAGTGAATCAAAAACTGTACTTAAGCAAGAAAGGTCTTAAGGCACGGAAAGACCCTCATTAGAAGAGCAAAGTAGCTCACTGACACGAGAAGTTCAATTAGGAGAATCATGGATATTTATTTTTTATGAATTTCTACATGAAAAGAACAGAAAAGGTTCAAAGTAGTTGAAAATACTACTTATGACACATTTTGGACTCTGTGAACAGAAGAGTTGGAAGATGCTATACGTTTCTCAAAGTTTGCTAAAAGTACTTCTGCAATTAACTGTTGACTAAAAAGAGATGAGTTCTTCTTACAGGTTGCATACTCTGACATCCTGGCTTCTCCCATCTTCAAAGTTTCACAAGCAAACTGTTTTCTTCATTTTTTTTCCCAACGAAATCCAATTTTTAAAGGATTACTTTTCATTTTACCCATTACTTTCTATTGACACCTATTCAACAGAACAGTTAAGAACAAAAGCATAATTAAAACTATGAATTAACTGTCCACCATTATAAAAAAAGAAGAAAAGGATGCTGATGAAAGTACAAACACAGTTAAAGTTTCACAGCCATTCTGAGCTACAAGTTGTAAACTGCATAAGTATCCACCTACCGATCATACCCACAGCATGATGTAGGTTACCAGAATGTGCTAGCTTTACTCACCACAGCAGGTATGACAGCAAGCTTGCAGATCTGTTAACACAGAGTCAGCAGATTTGGCCTTCTGAGAACTGTGGCTAGCAATTTGTCAGTCAAAAAAAAGAAAAAAAACACTAATCCCTGCCATCACTTGGGCACGTCTCCATGTTTCAGACTGCTGTTTCAGTTAGGTTGAGCTGACCAAATCTCTTGCTGCTGGACAGAAAGGTCTTGATTTCTCACTGCCACCACTAGCAGACACACATTTCTGCTTCCATTCTCCCCATAAGCATTTTTCCTTTTCTCCTGTGTTGGATCACCTGAAAATTAATTGGGTTTTTGTGTGCTACTTGTCCATTGAATTAACTTGGTAATGAGACTTTCTGCATAGATGAAAGTGCCAGTGCAGAAGTGTCAGCAGCAGCACAGAGACAGAAGCCTGATTTCTGTTAAAACAACCTTACACAGCAGCTGGATTAAGCTACAATTAATAAATAAACATCACTGCCTCTGTTTGTTAAGTAAACCTATCAATCCCATCTCTATAAACACACTGCTACCTGAGATGACCAACTTAACAGCTCATCATCACCAAAAGAACCAGTTTTCCATTTCCTTTCATTCAAATGCATTGTTCCTTATTTTATGTTAGCTGAGAATTTGACTCAACTCAAACTAGACAAAAGACAAGTCTAGTCTGAGAAAGCACAGTCTTTGCCAGTTTAAGGGAAAGCACATCAGAAGAGGACTTAATGGAGGTAGGATTGCTTAGACAGGCACAGAGACAGTAAATGAGAGGACGGAGAAAAATATCTTTTCACAAGCATCATTAAGCTGCTAAATTTGACTACTTGTGAAATTTTACTCAAAGGCTTTCTTAAATAATTAGATGTCTTAGCTCTCCGCTGTCTCAACAGTTCCTCCACTTTGCAGATCCATTAGCTGTTATACTAGCTCACAAGCTTTATCCAAACATCCCATTTCCTTATATAAACCCTAAGTTGACATTTCAAAAAAATCAAGATGTTTTGGATTAAACACCAAGACTAGTTTTAATTATACTGTTTGCTTCTCTGCCAAGAAATAATAAACGGACTTTCAGCCTGCCTCTAAACTGATCTATAAACACAAGAAATATGTAACCTGTATTTGTAAAATTAATATAAAGCTAAAACACATCTACTTGACTTTCTGCATTTCCTTCCTCCAAACACTTAGTTTTATTTACATGTTTTTGAAACTACTGAATGACATTTTTTCCCTCCATATTTCAGCAGTACTTCTCAAATGTAATTTCACTCTCAAATACAGAAGCTGAGGAAAATTGTACCCTGACATTCTACCTCTGCTTCTGAAAATAAGTTACACAATTCAGTTTCCTGCACTTAGGAAATTCAAATGGCCTAGGAATAAACATTTCAACTTAAATTAAAAAGTTACACACTTTTTTTATTGTTACTGACCTATTTCACTGGGAAAGTATTCTAACGTTTCAAATTTCCACTTTTTATAGGCAGCATATCGTTGATACATATCGAATATCTCTGACGTGAACAGCATGGCTTCCTGTCCTCCAACTCCAGCGGTTACTTCCATGACAAGATCACTGTTGTCTGTTTCTTCTGAAGGAATCAAAAGCAATACTATCTGTGAATGCAAAAACACCCATCTAAGATTTCCCTCTGGCACTTCAATCCAGAACTGAGATTGTATAAAATGCCATGCAAGTCTGTAATTGATCTACTCTGCATTCTCCTGTGTTAACTCACAGATTCTCCAGAGGGCTGGCCTCTCAGTGCTTTCTGACATCCCTTGCACTAATACAGTCAAGAAGAGGGAGGGGAGGATGCTGCATTGCAGAAAGGCTCGCTGTGTCTGCTTGCAGTAACAAAAGACTTCTTTCGAGACCCACAAAGCTTCAAAGAACTTTTCATAAATTAGAAGCTTTCATAAATTAGAAACACTGCACTGTTTGGACAGCATAGGATACACAATTATTCTTGCAAGATAACTAAGCATTTCCCTTCCCACCAAATACCCTTTTAACCCAACATCCACTTCAGAACTAAGAAGGTATGGATGCTCTGGAGTACATTCCTTCAACAGTAATTCTGCTGCATCATTTTTATGTATTTAAAAGAAGTTTTACTGACCCATAAAAAATAGTAAATTTGCAGACTGGATTAAAATTCTGGATGATTTATGAATGCTTTTCAATCATCCTTTTTTTACTAGCGTCAGGTAATGTTTCTTTCTACTTCAGCCTTCTCTTACTCCTTTTAGTGTGTGTGTGTATATATAAATATATATATATTTTTATATAGGATGATTGTTGTATTGTTGTCAAAGGAATAAAAAAATATGAGAATACCAGCTTCTACTTCATCTGTAAGATTAGGAATATGTAACAGTTTGTTTACATAAATCTACGTATCTGATACAAAATACCATAGATACTATGTAGAACCTACATAAGGTAGCAGGCTACAGCAGTTACGTAGTATTAAACTATATTTTTTTTTTTACAAAAGACTAGTGTGGGGTACCATATAAATTCAGTTTTTCTAAAAGATAAAAGCTGAACACCCACAAAGGCACATCCAGACCAGACAAACCATAACACCTACTTACCAAGATGTATTGATTCAAAGAACTTCAGACTTAAGTAGGCACTTACAGGCCTTTATACCATCTATATACCATCTGCAGATGGTATATATGTCTATATACCATCTAAGAAAAATGAAAAATGCAGATAATAGACATTGGTCAAGGATTATAGTTAGTGGAGGAGGGTGGGGATGGGAGTAAGAGAAAAGTTCATCACATACATCTTCTTTCAATGATGACGATTTGGCTTTGTTTAAGAATGGCAAAGAAATAGAGGCTTTTAAAGGGAATCTAACCTGGTGTTTCAGTTCAGCTATCTCTTCTTCACAGGAAATGATTTCCCTTTCTGCAAGCTTCCGCAAATCTTCACTTTCATCTGGAATATTTGAGCATGGTTAATCCTCAGACTTAAATCAGTGCCACTCTCAGAAAAACTTCTGAAAAATAACCATACGAAGAACTTACTCTACTAAACAAACAAAAAACACAGTAAACCTATGTAAAAATTAGATTAATATTATGATCTGTAATGGAGATAAACAGTATGTACCAGTTTTCTGGTAGTGTTCAAGTGGGAGATGCAGGAACATCTGAAGTACAGGTAGTTCCACTTAGACACAAGAAAAAATTTGTATATGGTGGAGGTGGTCAAACACTGGAGCAGGATGCGCATAAAAGTTCTGGAGTCTGTCCTTGGAGATAGCCAAACCCTGACCAGATACGACCCTGAGTAGCCCGCTGTGCATGACCTTGCTCTGGGCAGGCAGGTTGGACTAGATGATCTCCAGAAGGGTCTTCCCATCTCCACTGCTCTGAGATTCTAAGGAATTGCTTTTTGTATTTCCCTGCGATAGGAACGTCAAGGATTTAAAAGGCATAAAAGCCACACAATTAACACTCTTCATTAAAAGGACTATTAGCCTATCGCCTTATATAAAAATCTCCAGTCAGTAGCAGTAACTTCAAGTATTCCATCTCCATCAAGTAATTCCAGAGCAGCTGCAAAACTTCTATCACTAAGATGAAAAAAGGTATGAAAGAACCCTCACATAATAAGAGGAACTTGAAATTTCAAGATCTTAGTTGACTGATCAACACTAACACTTTAGAATTAGACTTGTTTTTCTATACCAAGGTTTCAATAAATTAAAATGTTCTCTCTTTTTTTTTTTTTTCCTCTCTGGTCAGGATCAAGCTTCACACGGAAAAATAAAAATTCAGCTTAAGCTGCCTCTGATCTGCACTGACTCAGCTCATGTGCCCAGAAAAAAACTAAACTCCAAAAATAAGAAAATGGCACTTGTATTTAAAGAGCGGGTAGGGGGACACAGGGACATGTAACTGCAGCAGAAGAAAGGGAAAGATGCTAACCATTTCTTCTTTGTGCGTGGTGAGCTTTTACATGAATTCAGCCAGGACTGGAGGTACACTGTCACTGTAAACCTACACCTTTTTATCACTGTAATTGCATTTAGTCACTAACACAATTTTAAAATACATTTTTTTGAATTTACAGATCAAGTTTAATATCTGATTTTTTCCCCCGAATCACCTCTGCAAGAAGGAAACTGCAAAAAATAGGCACGTGTAAGTTGTTTATATAACAGGCATGCTTTACCTACAGCTGGTAAGAGGCATGTATGGTTGACCAGCTAACTGTAACACTTCACACATGCAAACTCGATCACCTGCAACTATCTACTTTTAATTTTTTTTACTGACTGTTCAAGGGCTAGATATTAAAGCCAACAGAAATGAGGAAAAGAATTAAGGAATTGTATGTCTATTACAGTCAGACCAGATATTTATTATTTAAATAATAAGAAATAATCTATTTAATACCAGTTGCATATTTAAAGGTATAAAAGCAATATAAGCTTTAAAATCATTTAAGAGTAATAAAAATATTTTTAAGGATGAGCAATAGGATTTCTTATAGTTAGTGACTAAACCCTTATGTTCACTTCACTTTGCGGAATTTCTACATCAGGTTTTAATGACACCAGCATCTTCAGCAGGTTCTGAAAGGAGAAAAAAATCCTTCATTCCATTTCATGGGAATGGAAACTAACAGGTTTGGGTCAAGCATTAGTTTGTTCAAAGGATGCACTTCCTATTTTCACTGCGGGATGGAAGAAAATAAGAAATACGATTTGTTTTCCAACAATGTTTGTCATCTCCACCATCCATAGTAACAGAGTGTAGTTAACGCTTCTGTTGAACATTTGTTAAGCGTTAACAAATCTGGTGAATGCTTACGGAGGTAGCACAAATAGGTAATAAATTCTATTACTTCTGAAGTGAACCCGTGCAGATCTGTGTTTAAAGGAGAAAAAAAAACACACTATAACCAAGAAAACAGGCAAGTTCTCACTCCGTCCCTGGGGAGCTCTGCTGCTGCCAACTGCAGCCAGCGCGGATCCCATCCCGCACCACGGGGCGCGCCCCCGCGCCGGGACGTGCCCTCCGCGTGCACGCGCAGCCGGCACTACCGGAGGTAGGCGGTGCCAGGCGGGCCCCCCCGCCCAGCCGGCGGGCCGCTCAGCCAATCGCGCCGGGCTATGCAAATCGCCCCTCGGGCTATGCAAATCGCCCCCGCTCGCCCAGGAGGCCCAACGGCCCGCCTCCTCTCCCCCCGGCAGCGGCCCCTGAGGCGGGGCCGGGCCGGGCCGGGTCAGGTCAGGTCGCTGGGCTCCCCTCGCTTGGCCTCACCTTGCCCCGCCAGCTGCCGCGTGTCGCGCAGCTCCTGCTCCTTGTCGCGCAGTCGCTGGATCCGCGCCGCCAGCTCCGGCCCCGCCTCGCCGCTCGCCCGCGCCTCCAGGAGGCGGCTCAATGCGTTGGTGGCGAACAGGCCGTCCAAGCAGGGCCGGCCGCTCAGACCGCGCCGTGGCTGCGGCGGGCACGGCCCCGCCGCCGCGCTGCCCCCGGCGGGCGCTGCTCGGTAGCTCCGGGCGGGCAGCGCCGCCGCCCGGCAGCCGTGCGCCGCACGGAGGGCTCGCGACAGCAGCCGCATGCCGGCCCCGAGCCGCCGGGCGGGAACCCCGGCCGTCCTCCCTCGCCAGCCCCGGCCCTGCCGGAGACACCCGAAGGCGCTCGGCCCCCTCCCTTCCGGGCTTCCGGAAACTGCCGAAGTGGTTCGGCCCCGAGCCCAACCGTCGGCGCTGCGCTGGCGGAAACGGCCGAAGGGCTTCGGCTCCCTTCGGCTACCGGGGCCGAGCCTCCGGGAGGGGAGGGCGCGCTCTGATTGGTCGGTGAGCCGCGGGGGTGGTGCCAGGAGCTCTTGTGGGCGGAGGGGCTGGAGCGGGACGGTTGGTTGTCGTTCTGAGCAAAACAAAATAAAATATAAAAATAAAACCTCGCCGAATGACCCGCACCGTATCGCGACTTTATAAAAGGCCTTCTGGGAAGAGAGCCCAAGGGGGTGCTGAGGGGGTGTCGCTTCAGCAAGCGGGGGAGGGGCTGGTTGGTGGGGGCCGCCTGGTGGTGAGGGGTAGCCTGGTGAGGGGCAGCCTGGTGAGGGGCTGGGGCGGCCTGCTGGGGCTGTCTGTCCGAGGGGACCTTGGTTTAGGTAATGCCATCAATGAGAGCCTTAGCTAAACTCAGAGCGTAGTTTGAAGAATATAATTTATTATAAAAATTTGCAACTATCCATAAAAGTTTATTAGGCGGTCTATATTACAGTCACTGGAGGGATCAAAGTCAGGTTTTTGCTGCTCTCCCGTTCTTGGTCATGTCTTAACAGAAGGAGGCAATCAGACTTTACAGCTAAGTTACACTGATGGAATAACAGCAACTTCAGTATGTTAAATCAGCAAATTGTTATCTTCATGAGATAATACCAATGGTGCAATATCAAAAGTAGGGGTAGTGCTTGCACACCCAAGTGGTTCCAGTAGTCAGAAATGAAAGCCTGGGAGTTTTGTTCCACTGCAGGCATCCCAAAGCAATATGGACAACACAAATGCTTGTTATTTGGAATGTCAAACATTAAAATAAATGGTGGGATAAAAATGTTTTCCTATGATGCAAATGCACTGCTTTGAGTAAGGCTCTGACAAATTATGCTGTAACAATATTTTATAAGTAAAATTACACTTGAAGACCTCTGTGGAGGATGTGCAGTGTTTGCAGCTAGCCTGGCATCAATAAATAGTCCAGACTGCTGCTCATGAACCTTTCTTACTGACAGCGTCCCTTACGCTCACTGCCACCTGCCTGTGACACTCCCTGGACGCCTTCTTTTCAGAGAGGTAAAAAAAAAAAAGATCAAATTTATACCTTTCATACACCAAATACTTCGGTATTCTGAGAACAATGAAAGAAATGTTGAGAGTTTTAACTGCTGTAGAGATCACTGCTTGTGAGAGAAATACACAGAGCTTGGGTAATTCAGAATAAAAAGTGATTTAATGTAAAGCTTCTGGGAAGAAAAAAAGCTTTTGTGAGTCAATGACTGATTGTCAGCCTTTGAATCACCTTTATTGTATTTCTGTTTTAAATTGGAAGGATGGATTTCCAGAGAGTGATAGTTTGTGGATAAAGGAAGGGGCAAAATCTGACTTTTGGCATGACGTTAAGGTAATTGTTTCCCAAAAGTGCAGACAATGTTCATGTAAGTTCTTTTTCCATCTGATGTTGGCACCATGATCACATCATTCTTTCATCCCGCAAAGGTCACATCTGCTGGCAGAAGTATTCAGAACCAAGGTGAATGGGGATGAAGTTCCGTCACTGCAACGTGTGTTCAGGACAGAGGTGGACAGGGCTAGGAGTTTGTCACTGCAGCCACATCCTAGGCTGCTGTAAAGCTCTACTTTTGGGTATCCCCAGAAATATCAACTTGGGTTGAGAAAAATCCCATTTTGAAGTTGGTAGTTAGACTTGGTTCCATTCAGCTTGGGGCAGACATTGCAGCTGTGTACGTGCAGCCACAGCTCTTTGCTTTGTTGGATTTGATGAGGACTCAGGCTGTTGCAGACTGTGTTAAGGCTGTCAGGAGCAGGCTCACAGGCATTGTATACCTGTGACCTTTACTCCTGGTGGTGCAGGGAGCCGCTGAAGTTAAGAGGCTTCCTTGTATGAGCTTTGGTTTTGAGTCAGTGCCATGCAATACATATGCTAAATGGCTTTTGCAACACTCACTGGATATGGAAACTGCCTGTTCCTTAGCGGGCTCATAGTGTGGTCAGTCCAGCAAGCTGCTCTCACAGAAAGAGCTTCCTACCTCTTTTAGATGCTATTTCCGTGCTCAAGTGCTCCTTATGTTCGCATCTGATGCTAAGGGGAGTGAGTCTGGCATCAAGTGACGGTTCAAACCTGCTTAGTTAAGTTATAGTGTGGGTCTGCCGTATATTGTTGGTTTAGACCACAAACTAGCAGACACGTTGCGCGCTTGTAATTTAAGAGAGGGTATTATTAGCTGAAGTGTGATTTCTGCCAGCTCTCGGTGGTCCTGTGATGGCTCACGTGGATTCCGCAGGTGCTCGGGTAAGCTGTGTACCGCTGGGTGCACTGGATGCCGTACGGCCACGCTTCCAGGGTATCCTGCCTGGGCTGGGCTGGCTGACAGGCACTGCAGTCACTTCTATCACTGACTTCTCTTTTCTCCATCATACCTTCATTGTCATCCATACCATATTTGCCTTCAAGCTAATTTAAATATTCTTGATCTTACCTGTGTTTTTGTTTTATCCTGGGTATCCCAAACTACGTTTAGCTCAGTTATTTGAAAGTTGACTGCAAACAGCTAAGTTGAATGCATGCGTAATACAACATAGACTGAGTTTCTTCAAAACCTAAGAGTCTCAGGAGTGTACCCAAGTGCTTATTTGTGGCTATTTGGCATTAGGCTCTATTTGACAGAAAAGATTAAACACCAGGCAAAAATGAGAAAAAACATAACTCGCTTTCTGTAGTGTGCTTGCTATATACGTTTTCATGAAAAACTGAAATACAAGTTAAATACATACGTATTTTATTCCAGGCTATAGAATAAGTGTATTTAGGCAGTCTTTCAAAGTGTATTGTACACTGCATGCACAGTAAATCAGTTTAATAACTTGACTGTTTTACATTTTGTGTTCAAAGAACTGTATGACAGGCAATGAGATCATGTTATGGCACAATTTGTTGTCCATTTGGACTATATCCGTTTTTTCATAAAATTTTGGGAAATCCAAACTAATAGATGAAATGTATATTAACCATTTTAAATATGAGCATTTGCTCCAAGAAAGAAACTTCATACAAGTTATGGTCAAATTATAAATCCCGCCAACTAGAGGATTTAA
The DNA here is from genome assembly GCF_009769625.2 of Cygnus olor. Classification (NCBI taxonomy): domain Eukaryota; kingdom Metazoa; phylum Chordata; class Aves; order Anseriformes; family Anatidae; genus Cygnus; species Cygnus olor. Next base: position 67,463,776 of record NC_049171.1, on the reverse strand, counting down.
GACAAGAAAATTTGAGCATGATTTCATTGCAGTATTACACTGAAGATTGGTGTAATATTTATCAAAATAATGAAACAGTTTCCAAATACAGGTTTTGGAATCCTTTGCTATAAATCAAGATAATATTTTAGGGCCCACACGGTTAGCTTTAAAAATGTCCTTGAAAGGGTGACTTGTCTGTGCTGACAAGAACTTCTACCTATGTGAAGTATCTTATAAAGATAGCTTATGACTAGCAGGTCACCATCAAATAGTAACATTGAGAATATTCAAGTCTACATTTGTAAAGACTTTTGCATGCAGTTTTGTCTCTTACACATTGTTTAGATGTGTGAGCTAAATGTTTTGTGCCTCAAACACCAACAAACTTGAAATTACACTATATAAATATATACATATATGATGCTGTATATGTTTAGTACCACAGTAAATACAACTGTAATCAAATGATACTAGACATATGTAGGACCATAGTTAAATTCCAGTTAAGAAAAGAAGCCAGAAAAAAATCATTTTTTTCTAACAGTATTTCACAGTAGAAGGAGGCAGTCTTTTCTCACTGACTTCCCCCCCCCTCAGGATTTGTAAACATCGTAGCTATTATTCTATCAGTATAATAATTGAATATTTTATTCATAATAGTAAGTAGCTAACCAACATGAATAAAGTTGTCATAACACAATAACACTTTCAGACAAAACAGTTATTTATTAAAAGAAACATTTATAAATATTTTGTCTTGCATTTTAAACTACATTTTCATAAATAACAATATTTAAAAGTGCTGAATATGGTAGGATAGTCAGCAACGCCACTGTAAACAGATTTGTTTTCCACTTTGCAGATTTTTTTTAGATCCCATTTTGTCAAACACTACAACAGTTAAAATATTTGCATAGGGAATAGAGAATAGCCCTTTTAATCATCTCCTGAATTCTATATAAATTACAAAACCAAATGAGTTTAAGAAACAGTTCATTAAATTGTTCGTATATATCCAAAAAAAGCACATAGGTTTCAAGTAAAAAGAATGATTAAAAAATTCCCCAGACTTGCTATTTGAAGCATGTTCAATAAATTAAAAAAAAAAAAAAAAAGAAAAAAGAAAAAAAGAAAAGGAAAAGAAGAAAAAAAAGAGAGAGAGAGAAAGAGGTAGTAAAATAAAGGAAAAAAAAAAAAGCCCCAGGAAATAAACTAAGACCTGCATCCTACCAGCTACTGTATAGAGCCAGAGCAGCCTCGGTAGCAGCGGCTTCATCAAGAGCTGGCACCAGGGGCTGCCTGCAAGAAGCAGCTTGCTGGTTGGAGCCAAGTTTGTTGGGGCCAGATTCCACTCAGTTACACAACTGTAAAGCCTTTCAGTCCCATCAAAAGCAGTAGGGTTATGCTGTGTTTAGGCCTAGGAAAGTGAGAAGAACTTTGCCTCTTAAGTCTTAGTACAAGACCAGAGTTGTCAGTGTTAAATATATATATACAAACACACATGCATATATATATATATTTAACAAGCATTCAAAGCAATCTCATGGTATGTTATTAGCAGTTTGTGAGGGATGCTAATGCTCATTTGTCTTGTATATGGTAGGTATGAAGATGTTGGGATTTGTAAGTTCCAAGTCACTTCTCTTTAAACATCAAAATGCATCCTAAAATTGGACATTTTTTGATAAAAAGGCCAAGCAAACATCTATTAAAAACACCATGGCAGCAAAGTGATTCAGTACTGTGCTGCCTTAGCTCTAATTTAGGGCTCACTACAGGATTCTTTACCCAGGAAAGACACCCGTTGAGTTTTGGTAGGCATTTTGCTTGGGTAAGGACTGCAGATTTAGGAGCCCTTGAAGTTTGGTTTAATATCACTCTCCAAACCCCTTGTTTTCAAGGAGTACTCAAAATCAACGAGGCTAGAAGTTAAGATAAATCTTCTTTAACCCGCCACCTTGTAAAACATTACTTTGTTTAAAAACATTTTTTTTGACTGGATTTAGCTCTCAAAAAAAATCTTACAGGACAGATGTAATTCATCAAAATGTTCTAAAATGCTCTAAAATGCTACATGTAGGCAGTCTTTTATTAAATTTCTTTATTCAAAAAACTAAATTATCAAGCTTTTGTTTGTTTGTTTTTCTTTTTCTTTTTTTTTCTTTTTTTCTTTTCTGAAGTACATAACATTATACAACAGTGTTAGAACTGGATAGCCAGTCTTTAATAAATCAATTACAGTATCTGACATCTGAAATGTACATTGAAAATCTTTGTTCTTTTAACAATTAAACAATATCAGCGCATAGATTGTGTCACCCAGATATGGATCCCTTTAAGTGGTTTGTGCTTTTTTTTCTCTCTTTCTTTTTGACATTGCAAACTCTGTAATGAAAATGCCACAGTTTTGGCAGTGAACAACCAGAGGAATCCTCCGCTTGATTTATTTTAAATAAACAGTGATAAATAGCTCTTTTTTTTTTTTTTTTTTCTGTACAGAAATATTGGCTTCAAAAAGTCAGTGTATTGTACTCAGTAGAGCATGTTGAGTAATGCTACACCTTAAAAATTGGCTTTTTTCAGTTAGTGATGTTAAAAAATGCAAGCCTCTTTCTGGTTTGCTGCAATTGTTTCTATGTACCATTAGACTGTATTGCACAAAAAAGTTCTTAAATACAGATATAATTTATGTTATTGGATTAAATATTGCAACAACTAAGTGGTAAGTGAAGCAGTTTTACCTTGCACATGCAGTGTGAGGATACACAAGGAGACTGTTCATAAAACTACAAATACATCATTGCAATCGTGACTGCAGTTGGGTGAAAGGAGTGTGAAACAAATGTATTTTGGCAAATCCATTGTTCCCCTCCCATGCCATCTCAAGCAAGGAGGACCTTGGTAAAAATGTAGACATAGACCATAATATGTATTTGTTTCTTCACAGTAGCCTGAGTAGAGCTAAACTGTAGTTCTCCAGGAACCCAGCTCCAGATGTTATTAAACTACTTTTCTTCCATCCCGCCCACCCAAAAAAAATCAAGTTACTTTATTTGAAAATTAAAACTAAGTTTCAGAAGTAGAGCCTGTAATACTTTCAACAAGAGACTTATAAATTTGAGAGTTCAAAAACCTTGGAAAAGAGTCTCTGTGCATTAGGGTGTATATCTGGAGTTGGGCATCTTCATACATATGAGGACTGGGATCCAGCAAGTTTCTGTTAATCACTTCTCTCACCCGGGAATCAAGACTAACCTGAAGGAGATGAGAATAGACTGATATTAAACAATAATGCTGGGAAGGATGTATACATCTCATCATTGCATAGGGCTCCACAGAATACTTAGAGCTTATCAATTTCATAGTTTATTCAAGTTATGCTGTTTGTCTTTCACAGCCAGCATTCTAAAATGACCACACACAATTACAAAGTCAGACAACTAACTCAATTTCAGTTTTGACCTGTTCTTTTCATCCATATTAAGAGCTGTAAAATTAAATTCCTCTCTTTAACAGAATAAATACAGTGCTGCTAAATAAAGCTCTGCAGTAACCTGGATCTCCCCAAATATGTTATTATATCTTAAAATGTTTTATCTTTTTACATATTTAGAAATATTTCTCACAAAGGCTTTTTTTTTCCCCCTTATAATTTGTGGTTGAATCTTTAGAAATTTCCTATTCAGCATTCTTATCTGGCTGTCCTACAAGCAGTTGTTTTTTTTTTTTTTTTCCAGGCATTAAACTTGTTACTTACAAATTACCCAGAGTTTTTCGTTGTTTTTGTTGTGCTAATCTCCCCATTAATATTGAGTATTTCTGATTCATTTTTCTCTTCAAGATCTGTTAACATCTGGCAATTTATACTTTCAGGATATCATGTGTCCAGATTGAAGTTGTTAGCGAGCTTCAGTTTTAGCTTCTGAAGGTGACACGTTGTCTTCCAGGCTATTTCTGACCCAGCTATTGTTCAGATTGACTTCAGTGCCTAACTGACTTAGCTGGGCAAGCATGCTGGGCTGTGTGGCCAAGCTTAACAAGCTGGAGGGGTTACTCTGGTGGTGATTAAATGCTTTGAGACACAACAGCATGCAGGGGTGTAGCTTACATAGTTTTGAGCAGCAGTGTTACAGCCTTGTCTTAGGAGTTTATTAAAATAATTTTAAATCCTAGACCACTGCCTATCTGTAGCATGGAAATGACATGCTAAGATTGAAGCAATTGCTCCCCCCATGACACACACAGATGCGCATACACAGGCACTTATTTTAGCAAGACCAGTTTATGCAGCTAGCTAATTGACTCCTCATTATCAAATAAAAGGGCTGGGACAAAAAAGCTCAAATTTGGCAGAACGGCGGTGTCGTTTTGCCATTGAATATTGTAAAAGTTAATTGCAGTTATAGAGTGAAACAAAAATTAATTAGGGATCTGTTAATTCACATTGTAGTTTTTCCGTGACTCACTAGAGCCAGATGGCAAGAGTAGTTGCAATTATTAAAGTTATCTCCTTGGTAAACAGATGTATACAAGGTATTTGTTTAGTACACTAGGAGTTTCTGCCTCAATGACTTCATCACTGAGCAAGTTCCTATGTCAAAGTCCTCCTTTCGGTTCCTATGTCAAAAGGTTTCATCTAGAATGTGATGCTGGGATGAACAAGAACTTTAAAGCTCCTATGCTGATCTAAAGCATTGCAAACTCTTCTTCTTTGCCTCATGGGGTTTCCAGTAGGGGCAGGAGCAATTGGGATGATGACATCCTCACACATCCAGAGCATGAAGTTTGTGAGCAGGTTTTTTGAAACCCTAAGTCAAGCAAAACTACTTTAGTGTTTAAATTGTATCTGCTGGTACATGGCGGCTTAGAAAGACAACTGAGTGTTCAGTACATATATGTGTACTAGAGACACATATATACTATCAGGAATACACATTATTATCTTGCTGTATTGGTAGTTGTCTCATTCCAAAGCCAAAGCACACATGGTGTCACAAGAGAAGGGAATGGAGTTAAAAATGGCTGGTGTCTTCCTTCATATGAATGAATTTGCAAGTTATTACTAAAAGCAGTGCAAAGGTAAAACGTAGCAAGCCAAGTCCACAAGTGAGCGTAAATTAGCATAATGCTATTGAGGAGAAAGTCAGATGCAAGACAAGGCGGAGTTGCTAAAGGTACATGACATGGCCTGAGAAACTCTTCTACAATGCCTTTATATTTATTTGTTTATTCCAAACTGTGATTTGACAGGGGATGCTTTTACTCAACTTCAGCTGAAGATCATTTCAGTTTTAGGATTGGAGGAAGTTATATATAATTTCCTAGATGTTATCATACCTTTCATTAGAGAAAATGTGATCTCACTTCTTAGAGATCAACTTAGACTAGCTGATCCCACATAGGAATAACCAGAGCAAGTTTTACTTTTTTTTTTTTTTTTCCCAGCCAGATGTTGCAGCAGATAAATCTGTGCTGATTATGATTTAAATTCCTTTATATTGTACAAGACACAAACTGTGAATCTGTTTCATGATTGATTTGTTTCCTGTTAAATATTGAGTATTTTATTTGTCATATGATGCTGAAAATTTTGGTGCCATTTCTCCGTAAATCCATTTCTATGACGTATTTCTTGTTTTTGGCAGGCACACTGCATTGCTAAGGTAGTATTCCCATTTCTCATCCTTCTGTTTCTGGAATTTCCCTTTTATTCCTCTCTTATAGAGAGCTTTGAGGAGTTGTGGGCAGTGATACTAAATGGCTTAGCACCTGTGTCAGCACTTGTTCTATCCCTTGCTTTGTGATCTAAACTTCCATAATAAGTATTGCTCTCGTCTGATAGATCAGGCAGAGTTTCTGACCCCCCTCTGGCAATCCAGGGTATAGCATATCTGCTCTGGAATATCAGAAAATGCAAATCTAACATTTACAGCTTTACCTCTTTTGGTGAAAGTATAGAAATGTAATCTTCATAAATAAGTCTTGCTTTTTCTTCAATAACTTTCTTGTTCTGTTCCTTCTTTAGATCTTCACATGCAAGCCAGAAAAGCAGGTTCTCTTCACTATACTCTGTTCGAAGAAACTCTCTAAAAAGGTTCCTCCCAGCTGGTGTTTTCATCATCTTGTCAAAATTCTGAGCCCAAGACAAAATTTCATCTGCAGTAGGGTTTTGGCTGCAAAAGCAAAGTATCATTACAAATATGCTTCTATTTTTGTAACAGTGTTTTCATACATTCATCCAAAATTCTCCTTTCAATTGTACTTTAATCCAGAGTGAAAACTGGAAGCAACAAGGCTTCAGCAGTGACACGAGAATTTTGTTCACTCTTCACTTGTGCATTCATTATCTCAACAGCCCACTAAACTATGTTTAATATTAAGAGATGTGCACTTGGCTTTCTGCAAGGTTTCTACTGGTATTGTTCACCATCAGACTCAAAGAAATTTCCAGCAACAGGACTGAATTCCTGCTTCTGCATTTAAAGGAGATGTGAATTGAGGCAGCTGACAATAGGTTCTTTTTCATGATGGGCTTGGAAGACACCTGATGTCCCTGCCTGCTTCTGATAGGGTTTGGCCAATCACTGCCTGCCACACGATTTGGTTCAGCAAGGACAAGAAAAACAAAAGGCTCTTGGCAGCCAAGAGCATACTAATGAGGCCCAACAAAATAGTAATTCAGAGAGCTTTTAAATTAGCATATTTCTCTGTGCTTGTACCTAAGGGTTGCTAAGCTTCTCTCTGTTTGGTGCTATTGACCTGAATGATGATCTATTGGCATGGGATGTGATAGATGTTTCTGGCAAAACTGAAGAGAGAAGAAATGGGAAAAAATCCCCATTCCCATTTTCTGAAAGAAGCTATTTGCAGCTTGTAAGAGCGGATGCATGGGATAAGTGAACAGAAGACTAATTCGGGTCGCTAATCCACTAATGTACAAATCAACAGCCTGAGAAGGTCATACTCCAAGTTACTTAAAAAACAATTAAATGTGGTTTCACCCTTAACTCTGAGTGCTCATCCTCCCCTTCCTGATAGGATACAATGCAAGAGTTTTACTGGATGTTGTTAACAGTGTCTGTGCAATCATATTGCACAATAAGTGATATTTGTCCATACGATTTCAAGTCCATTTGTCAACTCCTAGTCTGCATGCAAGGCAGACTGGATGACAGGAAGCTATTCATGATAGTTTTTTGGCAGACCAAAAGATCTAATAAATGAGAAAGTGTTTAACATTGAAACTATCCAGCAAAATAGTTGTAATCTGAAGCAAAAGTTATAAACATACAGATTTAAAGGTAAAAAGTCCTCTCTCTGAGGAGAATGAAGCAAACCTGCTGAAGTAGATGGAGCTGACAAGCAACCTGTGTTTGGAAGGCATCTTTACTACAGTTGGATGAAAGTAAAAACAATATGAAGAAAAGTACAGAATAAGGCCATTTTGATAAGGTTTCACTTATAAAGATATTTTTTTTTCCACTGTAAGGTATGTCATTTCATTAAAAACTGCTTTCCTGTTCCCTCTCCAAAATGCTTGTTTCCTGAGGAGATTTGTGAAGAATACTCTTGTGCTATACCACTATATCAGTTTAAGGAAAGAATCACATGCAGAATCTCCAGTTTGATAAACTAAGGCTCATTTTTGTTTAAATAACTCATCCTGATGTTGGGAAATAGAAGAACAACTCCCTTTTTGAAGCCTTGAATTTAGTAGACATTGAAACCAGCCAAAACACTGCAGTGGGGCAGTGTCTGAATGTTCCTTGTTCCCAGGAAAGAAGAGGTAGATACTTACATGGAATATTTGAACCTCTGGATGTTCAGTCACCTCCTGTTTGGGTGTAGCCCTAACATACAGCACATGATGAGGCCTGATATATGCTGGGAGCAGCACCATTAGGTTAAAATGTGAGTATCATGTGTGTGGGACGCTATGGACAGAGTGAGACACGGGCCATCTTGCAGCCATTGTGACCTTTGGCTCTCATCTCCTGCATTTTTGCAACAGCAACTGTCTGGCAGTTTCTGCAGAATCCAGTAATTTAGGGGGTAGTGTAGACTGAAAGAGGTCTAAACTCATCAGTTCACCCAACAAGCCTTTCAAATGAATGGATCTGTCAGCAACTGAACTGCTAAGACTAGGATGTGCCTAGGAAGAAGCAGGAAAGGTGAGCACCCTCCCCATCAGCCAAGTAACTATTTTGCTCAGTCATGCATGAGTTGATGAACTTGCAAAGTTGGTGAATTTGTGAATTAATGAATTCATGAATAAATGAAGTTGTGAATCAGAATCTTAATAAGTTAGTCTCTTAAAAGGCTACTGAGATCGTTTGTTTTTTACCTAATGAGCTCATGCAATGAAGTTTGATTCACCGAGTACCTTGTCCTGTAAATTTGACAAGTTCAGACAAACTAAGATACTAACCTTAGCTGACGGATGTTACCTGACATAAGTTTCACTAGCAGTGGATGCAAAAATGTAGGTTTTGCCATGGCCTAAATTCAGGTGCTCTGAGTATGGTCTGGAGTTATTGATCTCCATTGGATTACAGAAGGATCTTAAGTTATGTAGGATGCAGTTTTATATCATGGTTGAGCTGAATTAAAAAAAATGTGGAATTAATATTTAACTAAGTAATCTCTTTACCTGCTACCTCTGCACATTTTCCTTGAGTTGAAGAACCTCAGATGAATACCAATTCAGTGTAGTTTGTGGTGGGGGAGCAGAACTGGAGGCAAAAGAGGAGGGAGCAGAGATATGTCATGGGTGGCAAACCTCCTCCTCCCAAAAGGCAAGGAGCTGTTAAGTCACAGCTTTGAATTAACCACATCTTTGTCTTGTGAAGCCACGTCCTTACTTTCTGTTAATATTCCTCTGACAGACCTTTCAGGCTTCCTGTCCCTCTGCCTACCACAGACAATGACGTTGAGAACAGGATCTCAGCCATGCAGGCTGAGCTCCCTGACTAAACTCTGTTCTTCCTTTGCATGGCAAAGCTACAAGGCTGAGTGTTAAAGCCTATGAAACATATAATCCTAGATGGAAATGTCACAAAGTACCATAGATATGTTGTGATGGAGAGCTCCTGTAAGTTCTTTGCAAGTAACTTGAATTCTGGGGTGCTCAGCATAATATAACTGAAGGAAATAAATAGTTAAACCGTACTCCTATAAACCTAAAAAAGATCTGTCAAATCAGTTCACTAGATGTTCTTTGTCAGTAAGAACAACAACAAAAAAAAGTCTATACTACTTATATCTTGTGGAAATTTTTGATTTTGACCTCTCAAAAATGACTGTGAGTAGAAATGGATAGGCTGAGGTGATTGGATTGCTTTTAAAATCGATCATAGAGTTAGAGTTAAGTTAGAGTTAAATTTTAATTTACTTTTTATGGGATTAGAGAAGTCAAGACCACTGATAGTTTAGCATATTTCCCAACAGAATAAATACAGGCCCAACCTTCAGACAGAAACAGAAGCTCAGACTTTTAATTTGCCCAGCTTTCAGAGTATGTGTTTCCTTGGTTAATTCAGATGAAACCATAGTCCAAGCTGTTCTACAAAAAGTAGCCATGTTAAAAATCTGACTATAAAGTACACTTTTGCCCAAGTCAGTTTTTCTTCTTGTTTGGGTAAGCAGAAGAAAATGATCCCACAAATAGCATACACTTCCTATAGAGTCCCATAGATCAGTGGAACCATTCTTGCACCTCCCATTTCTTCCCATCATTCTTTACCAACAAATGTGAAACTGTAAGTAAGCCTGAATGTCCCTGTTGGCATTTCATATCAGGCCTCATTTTGCTTCCTTTTGTCTAGAAATTTTAGGAGGAAAAGTCATTAAAAGAATATTTCAAAAGCCTACAAAACCAAAACAAGTTAGTTACAGGCAAATTAAAAAACATTTACTGGACAACGGTTTGACCAACTTACCATTCTTCTATGACTTGGATGCTCTCCATTTTGGTCGTATGTGTTGGTCTTCCTGCATTGTCTCCTCTATCTTCATTCCTAACAGTGAGGCTGCAATGTAGTACAACACTTTATTTTGTCTAGAGAAAGTTAATTTAAAAGAATGACTACAGAAACGCAAACTTTCAAAAGATATAAATATATGTAAAGTGTCATTTTTCACTCTTGCCCCTAAAATTTACACCCAAATCAAAATTTACATTTGGAGAGAAATTTTTTATAACATTTTTTTTTCCTGTAATAATGATGAATGTTAATTAACAGTTGGTATTAACATATGTGATTTTTATTTATTTATTTATTTACAAGCTGACAGTTTATCCACTGAAAAATTGAGAAGAACTTAGAGATCACTGTTGGAGTAATTTCACTTAGGAAATTTTGGATAATATTAGTAACAATAAGGATAGGGAGGATAAGAATATCTGAATCAGACACCGATCAGGGATTGGTGCCCCACCAGCTCTGGATGGTTGTTCATTCTTTATGAACATCCCCCTTTTTCTCTCCAGGATATAGTGGCAGTAGATGGCTTGGATACAGATCTTAACATGTGGCTACTCCTTATGATTTCTTCCTCTAATTCAAATTTCTTTTTTTGGAATGAAAGTTAAAGTTACTGGCCTCTAAACAGAAAGGCCTCCATTAAAGTTATGTTACTAGAAGCAATGAAAATAAAAACTTCCTTTAGGTAAAGACCTAGTTAAATTATATTTATTATCATTATTATTATTATTATTATTTTAATTTTTGGCTTCTCTTTCAAGCTGGTAACTTGCATCACTTACTTTTCTGTAAATGTCTTTTTAATTGGATTTGGTTCAGTGGTAGTGGCTTCCCCTGTGTGTGCTCTCTATGAGTGTTCTGGACCATGGTATTGCCAGCAAAAACACAGTCCCTGAAAACTACTGAAATAAAGTGCATTTTGAATAACATCAGTATTCATATTAGAAAGCTGGTTCCAATAATTAAGCTTAAGAAGTAAAACAGAGAAAATGGAGATTTTCCTTCAGTGGGTGTTCCCCGCATATTCAACTGAGGGAAAACAAGCAACCAAGCAAAAAATTCTCCCCTCTTAGTCCCAACAAAACTCATATTTTGAATATTTAGTATTCATCATACAATGATGCTCTCAATCATTCCAAGTGGAGATATGCAAAAATACGTTGATAACATAAGTGTCCCCTCCCCCCCCCCCCCCCCCCCGCAACTGTAGTAACTTCCACTCAGTTCTAAGAAGAAATCCCAACTTTGAGACATTTTTAGCACAAATAACCTTTCTTCCTAGCCCTTCTGCATTGATGAGTTTCATCAACATGTTTTCAGGCATTTGGCAGAGTGAATTGGGGATCTCAACTACTCTTCTGAAAATTGGCAGTTTAAACTTGCATGTAAAGCAGAGCACATATTAAGACTTAAACATTACAAAGACGTACACTTTCAAACAAAGCTGTTTGATACTGGTTGCTCCTTCACTTACCTGCCAAGACCTTAGTTCAGGCCCTTGATCCTGCTTTCCCTGTTACAGCGTAGGAATGCAGCTCCAGTGCTGCTAAGGTGTTAGGGTGTCATCAACTGCTGCAGGAGAAACAACACATCCTGAACTCTGGGGTTGGCAGGTAAAAAGCCCTTCCATCTCCTCTGACCTGTTGCTTGTCAGTCTATAGAGGGAGCACCCATGAAAACCGATGGGAGTTCCATATATAGAAGGAGAAAAAAAAGGGACCATCCACTTTCTGTCTTGTAATCTTTAAGTCCGCACATGTAACTGCTTAGGGTTTACTTTGCATCTGGTTGGAGCACAAAGTGAGGGCGAAGGAGAAGCAGGGGAGGCACAAAGCTGCTCTCCCTCCCTGCCTTTGCAGTCCTCCACTAGAACAGCATTCATTCGTGTTCTCCGCTGGGTTCAGAGAACTGACTGTCCTTTGGGCCATGGGAGTGTGACACAGCAGAAGCAGTAAACAGCTTGCGTCAGCTGGGAATGCAGCAGGGTGTTCACCTGAGTCCTTCAAAAAAAGGCTGCCCTTTTATTTCTTCTATCACACGAGCAGTAGCTAAACCATACTGAGATAATTTACTTATTGGACAGTAGACTTATTGCAAGGTTTGGATGCAGAGTCTTACTGGAAGTGGAAGGTGACTGATCTGAGAGCAGCTAATCTGCCCTGCTACTTTAATTTGATGTCTGGGGTCAGATATTGATGGTTGTGCTCATGCAAAATCTGTGCTGAACTTGAGAAAACCAATATGGGTTGATGAAAGGGGAATACAAGTAGTGAGTAGGGAATAAGAAAGAGAAATAGAGAAATGGACGAGAAATCCATGTTGACCTCATTGCACGTTTTTGTCAGAGGAGTAATGGATAGGCCCTATGCATTTTGATTTTCTGCAAGACTACATGTTGGTAAAAAGTTTGGATTGTGGGCCCAGAATGCAACGTACAGTTTTCTGGTATTTATACCAGTGTGATAGTGTGAAGGGCACACTTGGCCCTGATTCCTTCATCTCAGCAGTCATAGCTGAAGTTCAATGGCTGAAGTTAGTCAGCACTACAAAACAGGGAAGACTCTAAAAGAGGTGTTAGATGTGGTTGGACCAATTTCTCAAGTTTGGGTACTGTATTCAAAACTATGCTAAATTTATAATATATCTTGGCCTAAATTCTACATTATGTTTCTAGTGACAACAACTAGCTCTACATTTCAACTTTTATTTATCTACATCTGTCAAGACTGGAGTTCCATCGGATACATTATTTTTGCTATGTTTTTCCTGTGAAAGAAACCATCATTTTTATACAGAAGTACATTCAATTCAGACATGTTCTGTTTTCAGTCAAGGAACTGGTTCGTGTTAAGTTAGAAAAAAATATATTAAATATTTACACATTTGTGACTGTAAAGCTAATTTAAAAGCAGTCTTTAAATAACACTGATCACAATAACAGACTGCTACCTTTTACATCAAAATGACAACACTACATTGTTATTTGCTAAGTCGCTATCTTCATTTGAAAATACCCTATCTGCTCACATTTCTCTGTGGAATTCAAGCGTATCCTTCATACACTACTCCATCATGGAAGCTAGCTGATTATGGCAGAAGAATTATTTAGTGTAAAACTAAACTAACTAAAAGCAACAGGATGATCAACAAATGGCCTTACATATTTAAGGCTCTGAGAAAAAGGAAATTGCTGAGAAGCCTTATAAAAAAAATAAAAAGTAGTTAAATAAAAGAGAGGTGTTCTAGGGAGACATCTGATAGAAATTAACATATATGGCACCCATTATTATGTATTAGTTAGAATATATCCAACAGAGATCTTTAAAATTTAGAGACACAAATTATCTATAATAAAACTGCAACAAAACTACTAAGGGATTAAAAAGAGAGAGTTTGGGCTGCCTAATGGAAGAGTTAAGTGCAAAGCACAAGCAGTGGCTTGTTTTCTGTTCTTTTGGAAGGTTTGTTCTACCCATATTTGTGCTGACTTTATTTATAAGTATAAATAAGTATAAGTACTTCAGTAAGCCCAAGTACTTGACCTTGATGTTGCTTTCAAATATATCTTGGGTTCTTGACACTTATAAAAGTAATAGTTACTTTAACTACTGCAACAGTATTATTATGAGTAATTTATATTTGAAGTCAGTACAATTCTATTTTGCTACTTCAGGAACCTTATAAGTAAAAATGTTAATGTCCAGGGATTACATGAAGATGTATACAAATTGAAAATATTACCATATACAAGGTTAAACTGGTCTGGGTTCCTAGCTGATGTGTTTTTGGAGAAAATACTGTGATTCAGAAGACCAACATTTATTTATTTAGCTACTATTAATCACCTGTTAATATCCATGTTCAGAAATTAAATAGTTGTTCTGTTGAGTAATTACTTTAATAAAAATATATTGCAGCCCACTGGTGCACGGTGAGGTAAAAAAGGCAAGCTAATTGGATAGAATCATCAAGAGAGTTGGAGTCATTTAAGAGCAAGGACCTCACTGCCTGTCCTTCAAGGTGTTTCCTGCCAATGGTTTTAGCCTTTTTAAAAAGCTGGTTAATTTCTCTGCTGCTGCACTCACCTATACTGCCACTAAGAAACTGAAAATTAGTTAGAGCTTGGACCTAATCTTTCATTCTATGTATATATACATATATACATGTATATGTACATGAGTAGTCTTCACTGTTTCCCAAACATCAGATCCTTATATACCAGTAGCCTAAATCTGGTGAATCAATGAAATTACTGTTATGGCAAGAAAATTGCCATGGTGACAGGTGCTAAGACCAATACTCTGCCAGTGCATGGCTACCACTAGTTACTATTTACTCAGGTATTTTCTGGGTTATATGCATCATATGCAGTATATCATCCCAGTATTTTGCAATTATATCTGGCATTGAAGACTGACAATTAAAGCCTGTCCTCTTAGTGGCATTTATTGTGTTGCCATGAAGATAAGGAGTAGAAATCAAACGGGGACATTGTACACTTATTTGGTAGGCTATTGGGTTGCCATTCAGGAGATCAGTGCTCAATTTCTACTTCATTGCTGATGACTGTATTTTGGCCTGAATCTGTGTGTGTAATGCAGTAGGGCCACAATCCTTTTAGCCACTGCTGTAACACAACTGCATTTTTTACTTCAGCCAAAAGGCCACATAAGTCAGTTGCACACATATAATCTAAAGGCAGAATTTGGTTTCCAGGTAAAAATCAATATTCATTTCAGGGCCTCTGGATAACAGATGAATGTTCTGACATGTTTCTTTCACAGGTTTACCCTCTGAAAGAGTATAGCTTGCTGACACTACTTTTCACCTATCCTACTCCTAGGAAATTTTGTTATCATTGAATCAAAAGACAAAATATTTTTAGGTCTTAGGTGCAAGACCCAGGAAGGATTGTTTTGACGCTTGAATCCAGCTTCCAGTTTAAGCAAACTATGTGGAGGATCACATAACTTAAATAATAGTGATTTAGTAGGTGTAGATTAAATGAAATTTTTTTTTTTTTTTCTTGAAAGGAAAGGAAAGGAAAGGAAAGGAAAGGAAAGGAAAGGAAAGGAAAGGAAAGGAAAGGAAAGGAAAGGAAAGGAAAGGAAAGGAAAGGAAAGGAAAGGAAAGGAAAGGAAAGGAAAGGAAAGGAAAGGAAAGGAAAGGAAAGGAAAGGAAGGGAAAGGAAGGGAAAGGAAGGGAAAGGAAGGGAAGGGAAAGGAAAGGGAAAGGAAAGGAAAGGAAAGGAAAGGAAAGGAAAGGAAAGGAAAGGAAAGGAAAAGGAAAGGAAAGGAAAGGAAAGGAAAGGAAAGGAAAGGAAAGGAAAGGAAAGGAAAGGAAAGGAAAGGAAAGAAAAGAGAAAAGAAAAGAAAAGAAAAGAAAAGAAAAGGAAAGAAAAGGAAAGGAAAGGAAAGGAAAGGAAAGGAAAGGAAAGGAAAGGAAAGGAAAGAAGAAAAGAAAAGAAAAGAAAAAAAAAGAAAAAAGAAAAGAAAGAAAAGAGAAAAAGAAAAGAAAAAAGAAAAGAAAAAAGAAAAGAAAAGAAAAGAAAAGAAAAGAAAAAAGAAAAAAAGAAAAAAAGAAAAAAGAATAAAAAATAAAAAAAAAGAAAAAAATAAAAGAAAAGAAAAGAAAAGAAAAGAAAAGAAAAGAAAAGAAAAGAAAAGAAAAGAAAAGAAAAGAAAAGAAAAGAAGAAAAGAAAAGGAAAGGAAAGGAAAGGAAAGGAAAGGAAAGGAAAAGAAAAGAAAAGAAAAGAAAAGAAAAGAAAAGAAAAGAAAAGAAAAGAAAAGAAAAGAAAAGAAAAGAAAAGAAAAGAAAAAGAAAAAAGAATGAGATCAAGATATATTTGGGATTTCAAAATTCCACTGGCAGACAATATAATGTGGCCCTTTACCTGAAAATGTTGAGAAACTCAGGTCAAATTTGCCAAACAGATTCAGCCATTAAATATTTTTTTTCAGGGTGATCTGGAGGAGGAGAAGCCCTTTGCTAAACCAGGAGGTTAGTAGATTCATTGAATGGTTTGAAACACCCTCACTGTGGGACTGCTGTGGGGTCTTTCAAGATGTTCTGCTGAAATTATTCCACTTGGTAAAAATAAGAGGTTATATGAGGTGGAAATAAGAGACTCTTAATGGCAAAACATTGCATAATGAATAATTATATTTTATATGAAGTACAATATTTTTATACCATTGAGGGGAGAGCCTGAAAACAAGAACATATGATCACTGAATTTTCCTGAAAAGAGGAAAATGTGTTTTTGAGTACTCTGAGACAAAGATGGGCAGTAATCCTAGATCTCTGCCCAGCTGGCTAAATACCTTCACTCTTCAGTATAAAATGTTAGTGCCCCTTCCTGTCTCCAAGCTCTTTGATTCCTTCATTTTATTTTTATTTATTTTTTAATAAATGTCTGATGTAAAACATGCCATATGAACAGAAATATATTTTTCCTGGGTTTAATTTGGATGCAGAAAAAGTGCATGCTGGTATCTCCTGCCATTTTTGATTGTGCATCAATCTGATCAGACTTTTTTCAAAAGTTTAATTCAACAGTCAGTCATTGAAAAATCAGCATATTTGCACAGCTTTGTTCAGCTGCTGAGGCAGGCTCTGGTAGAAGTCAAAGATGGATGTGGTCTCGTGATGCTGTATGGCACTAAAACAGACAACTATACTGGCACCCTTTAATTTCTTCATGAAACAAAGGGTAAAATTATCTTCTGACAACTCTTTTCTTCTGACAGATGGAATAGTGAAGCTTGAAGGCAGTGAAAACTATGCAGGGCTGTGTTTATGACCAGAGGAGTATGATGATTTTACTATATTGAATAAATCAAAAATAATGAAAAATAGCTGCAATATATTTGTGATCCGTTTGTAAAGAACAATAAAGCTATGTTAACCTCATAATTTAGGCAGAGCCTAGTCAGTAATGCTATCTTCTATCTCCCATTTAATGTTGCAAAAATAGGTATTTGTCAAAAGGATTTTTAAAAGAGCTTTTTTTTTTTTTTGGTAGCAGAGAAAAAGATGAGAGCTGAGAAAAAGTTAGGAAGGGTTGATTTTTGATACAGTAAGTGAAAAAATTTAGAATAATTAGTTTGAGAAACACTTGAACTAGAGTAATGATTTTTGTCAAGAAGTGATGCCCTCCACTAGATATTTTCATAGGGGATGCATGAGACATAAAAGCCATGTGTTATGGTCTCTTATCTCTGACCTCTGAGAATTTATATCCTTGTCAGTAAGAATTGCAAGACAGGCTAAAGCATTTAGGTTGTTGTAATACCAATATATGCAAAGCATAGAAATGCAGAGCAACCTTCAGCCAAATTAGTAGCACTAAATGAATTCTGAAGCAGAGGCTCCAGAGAAAAAAACCCTGGTGACAAAGCCAGCATAAGTGATGTACATCTAGCCCACAGAAAGACACAAATCAGTTAAAAGTGCTTATTTGTTATTTCAATATATATATATACATTGATTGTCTGCAAGAAACTGAAGTGGAAGCGGTGGTCAAGAGCCTTGGGAATCATTTACAGAATGATTACAGGTCTTAACTGAGGCAGCAGAACACGATCATCTTTGTCGAAAGGTAAAGCAGAAAAAAAAAATGTGAAGGAATTTATTTTAGAATTAGTGTCCTTCCTAGTTCTTTAATGAAATAAAATTTACAGATCTTCATTGAATTCAGTGAAGAAATGTAGGATGTAAAATTTTATGTTGAATACATGTTAGGATCTTAGAGAAAAATAGCTACATCCTTCTTTGAGGCCTTGAATTGTCTCATGCTTTAAACTAAATGAGGGAGATTGTGTTTAGTAGACTGCCACAGGAAAGAAGCCTGTTGGGGAAAAGCCAACAATTACCATAAGGCTATAATCAGCCTACTTGGCAGTGTCCACTGAAACTATAAACTCCTTTCAAAAAGTCCAGGTACCTGTGGTGCTAAGTTTCCTGAGTGCCAGAGTTACATTTGCCTTAAATGAAAAGATGGCGCAAGAGATATGTATGATACAAATTGTTTCTTAAAAAAATAGAATAATAATAATCAAAACAAACCTACACTCTACCTTGGACTCAGCTATTTTAGAGTGAAAAAAAAGTGTTTGCAAAGAGAACTTGAGGTCCGATTCTGCAAGCTTACCTCATATAAGAAAAAAAAAAAAAAAAGCAATAATTTTGTTTAGTTTTGTTTTTAAATAAAACAAGTATTTGCAAGGTTCAAAGGTTCTCTCATCCTGGAGATTTTATATTGCAGCTATAAAAACTCTAATATTTCAAAGCTTCAGTGAGGGAAAGGAATGTGCAGTCACAAACTTCCAAGTTCATGTGTTCAGTTTAGTTCAGCTTGCACCATGATTGCAACATTCTGACCTGTAACCATAAAAGCCACAATGAAAACTAGGTGATAACTGATAACTGGCTTTTTTTTTTTTTCTTTTTTTTTTTCCTTCTCATAGGTCACAAAAGGTAAAATAAAAATGAACCAGATGATAAAACAGACACTTTCTTTCTTCCAATGGCTAGAACACATTAAATTTCTCCCTTTCCAATTTTTCTTGGTGGTATTTTTTCTGTTTGATTCAGATTGGTATGTTGTAGTGTGGTGTACTTCAGATGTTTCCTCTTTTTCCATCTCTTTGTTTGAAGAGCATACAGCTGAGATACGGTATGTAACAGACAGTTGGGCACTTGTGTGTGCTGTGAATGAGTTTTCAACTAAAAAGCTTAGTGCCTGCTCAAGATCCAGTAATAGTAAAGGCAGGCAGACTTCTGGCTCCCATATGCATCTTTCGGCATACCGTAAATCCTGGGGGCCAATGGGAAACTCAAGGTGGAAATTTTCTGGTCAGATTTTCACTAATGGATACAGAAGTTGTTTCACAGCCCTTTGTACTGTGGTGTGGTAGGGAATACAGCTGACTGAAACTGAGTTTGTATTGGGTACAAATTGACAGTTGAAGATAATTTACTTCTGAATTGGATTTTAAACACTTCATTTTCCACAAAACAGCATTTTTGAAAAAGTAAGTTTCAGATTCATGAAATTTCATAATTTGTTTTGATACTCTTAAAATCATTTTTCTTCAATTATACAGTAAAATAATCTGTAGTTTTGGTTTCATTCACTGCTAGTAGGTGCTAGTTACTATGACAAACTGCTAGTTACTAACAACAAACTAGTCATTTATATTTATTTCCAGCTAATATAATCAAAAATACATTTAAATGAATTATTGTGTTTAGATTTATTAAAGTGCTTGACTTTAAAAAGCTCTTTAAAAAGTTACATTGTCGTAGCAGATTTTTTTCCCCCAGTAATCTCTCTGATAATTAGAAAAGAGATTTTCTAATAAGAAAGCAGTTAACAAGAAAATCCAAAAGCTGTAACTCTTAATTTCATGATACCTGGAGCCTACTAGTTTATCTCTCAGAGTCCTGCTAATACTTTTTCACCTTCCATTAGAGTCATGTTTGTGCTAAGCATTATTGAGAGGTTTGAAGAGCAATGCCTGAAAGAATCAAAATCCCAAAACACAACAAAAACTGCATTTGTTTTGTGTGTTATTTTGAAGTATCCTTGCTTCCCTAAATCAGTCATGAGATTCCTAGACAAGTGGCTGTGAAGTGTGTGAAGACAGGAGTGAAGAGTTATCTGCATCCTTCCAATACCTAAAGGGGGCCTACAAGAAAGCAGAAGAAGAACTCTGTCAGGGAGTGTAGTGACAGGACAAGGAGTAATGGTTTTAAAGTATAAAAGGGTAGGTTTAGATTAGATGTTAGGAAGAAATTATTTACTATGCGGGTGGAACAGATTGCCCAGAGAAGCTGTGTATGCCCTGTCCCTGGAGGTGTTCAAGGCCAGGCTGGATGGGGCTTTGAGCAACCTGGTCTACTGGGAGGTGTCCCTGCCCATGGCAGGGGGATTGGAACGAGATGGTCTTTAAGGTCCCTTCCAACCCAAAGCATTCTATGATTCTTTGATGATCTGTGGCCAAAAAATTTTGTGCCTACACACAAGTATCTTGGCCTGTTTGCTGCAGTATTTCTAATACCTACAATGCAGCAGCAATCCAGACGTGACTAAGGAATTGCTGACAATTAACCTGTCTTTGTTCATGCTGCTTTTGAAGTGCTCTTTGCACTTTTCTGTGTGAAGAGCTAGCTGCTAGTTCTGCAAGAAATTTGAGAGTTTAGAATGAAATACACTTAAAACACTGTAGATGAAGAGGAGGGGAGTCCTACCTTTCTTCCTCATGAAATTTTGAACTAAGGTGTGTGAATGCTTTTCTTAAAAGGATTATCATAAGGCCAACCCTATTTTAATTCAGAAGCATGAACTTCCCCCTGAAAAATAAGAAATTTCTCAGTTTATCTGAGATTGTATGTTTCTGGCGTGCTTTGAAGGTGGGGGAGAGCAGGCTTTTCAATAGCAGTGCTTCCTTAATACTGTGCTGGATTCAGGGTAATTGGTCAAAGTCATTACAGATGCAACTACAAACCATAAAAGAAAAAAGAGATCAGTAAAAATTAACGTTTCAGTTATCTGCATCATCTCAGTCTATTAAGGTCTGGTCAGTTAAGGCATCTAGCTCTGTTCTGATGCTCTTACCTTTGCTGTGCTACTCCTTAGCTTGAGTAAAAGCGGAATTGAAACCAAGTGATCTACTGCTTGAGAGTATAATCATCTCTTTGTTAATGGGAAGTCTTGGACAAGATTTTAGAGTTTATGTAAGATCATTATATAAGGTCATTATATAAGGATACAATATAAATTGCATCCCACATGCCACTGTGAAGGTAAATCATCCTTATGAAAAATGAATGCTAAGCTAAAGTCATAACGGCTCAGTAAAATCAGTACCTAAAAAGGTTTGAGCAAATCTACAGCGCTCCACTTTATTCCCTTTCCAGTATATTTAATAATTTAAAATGTAACAGATCTAAAATCTGATAACTTTTTCTGTTCATAAGGGACAGTTGAACTAACAGTCTCTTTTTAAAGCCATGAGCTGTATCATCCTGCTGTATTTTCCATGAAAGTAGAAATCAGTATAAATTCGGCAGACAAAGCTTTCAAATTTGTCCAAACTCTGCATTTTCCTATTGGAGCCCACAAAGAATTTGAAAGCAAGGCCTTGTAGAATTAAAAATTCAGGTGTTGATATGTCTTCTGACAAAGATTGATATTTGCAGTTTGATCTTTGATGCAATTTTTCAACCAACTCTTTCTTCTTGTGGAAAATGTTCAGAAGCAGTTTGATAGAGGAGAAGCTAACCTGCTGCAAAAACTCCTGACAGAAGAGGCATATTCCTAAGATACCCACAAATATATCCACAACAACAAAAGTTTTGCAAACATTCAAGATCTGAGTTTAGTCTTTCCCCAGTCAAACACAGAATCACAGAACCACATCATGGCTGAGGTTGGCAGGGATCTCTGGAGGCCGTCTAGTCCAAGCCCAACTCAAGCAGGGACACCCAGAGAAGGCTGCCCAGCACCATGTCCAGGTGGCATCTGAAGAGCTACAAAGAGCCCCACAACCCCACAACCTCTCTGGGCAACCTGTGCCAGTGCTTGGTCACCTGCACAGTACAGAAGTGCTGCCTGATGTTCAGAGGGAACCTCTTGTGTCCATTTCTTGTTATGAACCCTCTTGTTCTGGGTCTGGGCAACACTGAAAAGAGCCTGGCTCTGTCTTCATTGCACCTTCCCTTCAGGTCTTTGCACACACTGATAAAAAAAGAGTAAAAATATTTACATTTCAGAATATATATATATTTTTTTCTCAGTGAAAGAGGGAGATATTCCCAAGGTCAATGACAGTAAATTCAGGCTAAAGAGTATCTGAAAGCAGTCTTGTCCTTTTTATGGACAGTCTTTCAGAAAGCCAAGGCTTGCTGAACTTGCTTTTCTCCTCTCTTCTTGTGTGACTGATTTAATCTACCTAGCTACAGATATTGCATCTCAGCAGGCATCCAGAGGCAGATGGAAACTACCAGTGTGCATTGTACTTGAACTTCTGAAATAAAGGACAGTATCTTCCTCAAAGTTAGACTAGTACTGAACAAAAGTTGCGACTGTGCAAAAGAAGAAAAAAATGGTGACTTCCTAAACTCTCCTTTTTTTTCTCAGAAGTATTTTGTTCTTCTTAAAATCTTTAAGAAAAATATGTTTTCTGATGGATTCTACTGCAAGGAGATTATATTACTTTTACATAATGATAGCCACACCAGAAGCTATTACATCTTTTGGGAACTTTGAGTCTCCTCTAGGATAAATTATTGACATTTTTGGTCTCACATACGGAATGTAACGTTTGTATACATAAGAAATCCATTGATGCAATTTGACTAAGTTCCCTTGCCACTGATTCTTAATATAATTACTCTGGCTTTGTTTTGTTACAGTAGGGTTGGTTTCTGCTTTAGGCAAGATTCAACTTAAGGGTGTATTTCTCTTGTCAGGTCACCCAACAGCTCACTAGTCTGGCTGTCAACTTCATTCCTTCCTTCCGAATAAGATTACCATTCATATCCTGTTTTGTACAATGGATACGTCTAATTACTAGACAATCTGTAGTGTCCTTACTCCTGGCTACAGCTATTTTGCAAGCAATTCCTTCATATACTTGACACAATTAAAAGTGGCAGTTGTCTAGTGTTCAAAGAAATAGAAATTATGTGAGGGTAACTGGATGAATAAAAGCCCTCCAATTCATTAGTAAGCAAGCCTAATGGTCTCAGTTTATTCAGATAAATGAGTCTAGTCTCGATTTCCATAGTGTTTTTGATTATTCTTGGTTTAAAGGGATGAAGATAGCAGCAGCAGTAAAGAATTCACTCTGACTAGGGTCGCTCCTTTGCTTCTGTAGATTTAGTGCCTGTTTCTAAATGGAAGAAGGTGAATTGCAGCATTCATACTAAATTCATAATTTTTCATAAAGTGTTTTAAAATTCTTCAATTATGAAGGGCTTTATGCATTTGTAAAGTGTAATACCTACCATGATGTTTATGAATAGATTATTTTATTTATGAAATTAACATGGGCCAAACTAGTTTACGCTTATCCACACTACAATCGTATATGATGGGGATCTTCCACTTAACATTTGTCCACCTAACAAGCTGGAATTACAACTGTCATGCCAGTCTGTATTTAATACAGACAAGCTTCTGTTATGATGGATGCCAACTTCTGGGTTCCAGATATTGTTAAACAAGTTGCTGAGCTGACAAGCACTTTCAACGAATACCAAAAGGGACTGTAAAGAGCAAAAGGAATATCCATTGCTCCATAATGGTTGCTCAGTATCTGCCAGTATCAGGCCTAAATCAGCTACTTTGGAAGAGCCAGAATTACCATCTAGACCAATAAGTGTGCTATGAAATTATTAAGAGTGACTAGACAAGATTCTCATCTTCTTTGCCTTTCTGCCTCCCATAATGAATATCTGACCCACTTTCAAGTGCGAGGATCTCCATCACATAAGTGTTATCTACTAGAGGTGCAGACTCATTTCCATGATACTTTTTCTCATTTTTTCTCTTAAAAGCACTAGGCATTTATTCCTGTTTTAACTGACATTTTAAACCGATTTGAAATGATACATGGTTAAAAAATAAGCCATCATAAGATGGAAATTTTGCTTCTAACAGATTTAAGTAGCCTAATATTTTTCCCCTTTCAGCTCAGAACTGCAGGCTGCATTTATTCTTGCAGGGGTTGGGAGAGTTCTCTGGCGCTGAGGCTTACGGACAGCCCACAGCTCAAATCCATAAATACCATATCCAAAACAGGGGTGGGTTCTGCACATGCAATAGGTCACTGTCTGAAACTGTGCCAAAACTGACAGGGAGGTACCAACTGCTAACAATTTAACAGTATGACTGATTGCTTGAGCCCATATTGGCCCCTGGACCTGTTTAGTTTGCTAATATAGATGCAGCGAATGTGTTTAATTTGAGTAAGATTTTGTTGGCTTTGTTTTTGCATTTAAATATTTAAGCCCTTCTTACACTGCATGATGGATAAAGCTCTGAGTATTTGCAATGTCACTTTTTCTCCTTTAAAATGACACCGCCTGTAACAAACCTTAGTTGAGCTTCTATTTTGATCTCTGACCCATTTTGATCTTTCACATCTGCATTTCTGTGTTTTTCCACAGACTCCTAAGTTAATGCATCCCTGTGTAAATATATAATTGACAAATTTTCAATAAGGAAAAAAAATAATAAACAAAAAATCTGGGGAGATTTCAAAAGCTTCATACTCCTAACAACTGAAGATCACTGAAACTGTAGCACAAACTGGACTCAGGCATCCTCAGCACTCGTTTTTATTGTTTTTGTGTTTTTTTTTTCTTTCTTTTTTTCCACAGCAACAGTCAAGCTGTGTGCTAGTGACAGAAAATCTGTCCTGACATTATGAATCTTCCTTCAGACACCATTCTGCAGACATCAGGCTGAACAGTATTTTGGCACAGGCAGGTGGGAAACGGGCATGAGTGGTGAGGGAGAGCCAAGATGCTGATGCTCTGAAGCTATCCATCTCTTAAACAGCCTCCAAGGAGACATCAAGCTGCTGTACCCCAGTGGAGGTGATTCTGCCTTCACTTTCTCCTCCTCTAGTCTCCTCAAGAGCAGCTGTCCCTGAATACACCCTGCATGCTGTGCCAGGACAGAATCAACATCATTTTCTAAAGTTAACTAGATTTAGTCTGCTTTTTCCTTCTAAGGAGCTACTGTCAGAATCTTATGTATGGCTGAATTAGAATAAGCCTTCTGTAATCCCAAATCCCCTCTGAACATGTATTTATTCTTCAATTTAGGAGGATTGTTGTTCTGATTTTTTTTCTTTAATTCCAATTCCTTTGCAGAATCATTTGCTTGAAACAGGACTATTTTCTGCAGTTAAACTCTGCTTTTTGACTGATAGGTGTTTCTTATCTCAGCAGTATTATACGCATAAGAATCTATGCATTTGCTTTATGAAGCTTCAGAAACATTTATTAAAAATTTGCTAATATGTTATGTTTATGTTCTACCATCCTCTAACCTGCTTGTGTTATCACAGATGGGTAGAAATGTCACTACATTATTAATTTATTTTTTACTGTATTTTATTATTTATTTATTTGTATTTTTTTTACTGCAATTGTATGTATATGTAAATACATGATCTTTCATTTATTTCTCAATACGAAATGAACTTCATAGTTTAAGATATCAAGGACCTAATCTTGAAAGCTTGACCAAGAGAACACAGTGCTGCTTTTGATGTTAATGAAGATTCTACCACTAGGTTGGGAGCAAAGTTAACAGCCTGGCTGCATGAATGAGCTATTGCTCCATTCCTCACATTAGTCTTCTATTTTACGGTGGGGAGGAACAAAGTTATCTCATACCTTTGAAAATAGAAACATCTGTCAGTTTACATGGAGTTAGACTGAATTTATGGTGGTATGTTTTTTTTCCAAACCAGAGCTTTTGGCTAAAAATTCATTTAAAATGATGTGTATAAGCTGAACATGTGGTATCTTTTGTATCTTTGTGCTTCCACTACGATTTCATGGTAGCCCAGCAGCACGTTAGTGACAACCCCTTTGCAGACACTGGCAGAAATAATATGCAGTGTGTGGCTTGCTGCTTGATTCTAGAGAAATGCAGGATTTTGATCTACTTTACACGTCCCAGTGGGGCAATGACCTGCACCAAGGCCACTTCTGTGTGGCAAATGGCCTGTGGAGACTCATTCCTGCTGCGGGAGTCAGTGTGTGGTCCAAGGCTCCACAATACCTTCAGCAATGGGCTTTAGAGGTAGGTGGCAGGAGGCTGAGAAGAAGACAGGGGGAAGATAGGAAGACAAAAGGTGATGGATGGAGTTGGAAATAGTGATTTCTGGGCTGCTTTCTGACTAGACAAGATCAGATTAGCATTCTAGAGCAGGGCTCCACAGTGACTGAGGCAGGCTTTCACATGAGATTTAACAGGTTAATTTTAAGCTTTCTTTAGTTGATTTTACATTAAATTCTGCTTTTTCTAATTTTTATTTCTGTAGTCCTTTCAGTTTGCTGTTAGCATTTTGATTTCCTGCCATGGCCTCTTGCTCTCTAGAAGTAGATAAAGGAAAAATTGTGAAGTTTGCTGCAGTTAGCATACCTGAAACCAAATCTGTCATATGTTCACACTTAGTGGCATTATTTATGTAGATGAAATGTGCTCCCTTCTTTCAAACAGTAGCATTTCACATCTGCTTCACAGAGAGGTGCAGGAAATGGTCAAAATCTTTCTCTGCTCACTGCCTCTGGATCTCTGGGATTGGACCTGCCCCAAATCACATCTGAGATAAATTTGTGTTCCGGCTCAAGGGGAGAGCAGACTTCTGGGAATTATTAGGCTAAAACTGACAATCTGGCACAGTGTCACTGAAGGGTGCAAGCTCAGAGGTTGGCAGGTCAGACTGTGATGCCCTGGGAGAGCTGTGTAAACAAGCACGTACAGAGCCACCTGTCCCCCACCTGCCCTTAGGAACGAAGCATCCATAAAACTCCTGAAAAAACACTTGCCCGTTTGAATTACAAAGCAGAGAGAGCCCATTAAATATCATACCCATTAGAAAGACAGGATTCACTTCTCTGATTTTTTAACTTCAGAGATCATCCCTTTCATTTGCTTTAAAGGGAAAAGAAATGCTTTACCTCTCAAGTATTAACACAGTTTATGAAAGTATGAAAAGAATACTTGACAAGCTATTCATTTTTAGAGTGTCTTCTGCTTGTTTTTCCAAATGCTGAGAATTTAAATTTCTTATTTTAAGTAGCTCAGGGTTCCTTGAGAGGCCCACTTCTGAGGACTAAGCATTTAAGTCTTCACCCCAAGCTCACGCCATGGTGCGTTCCTGGGACAAAAGGAATGCCTGCCAGGCTGCTTTCTGTCATGGCCTCAGCACTCAGGATTGGTGGACTTAAAGGCAAGGTGATTTAAAACTAGTTTTCTAAAATATCACTTTCAGTAGCATATGTGACAGGTTATGTAATGGATTTTGCACAGCGTTAAATTCTACCTGTCAGGAAAACTAGTGCTTTTTTTTGTCAGGAAGCACCAGTGCTGCCCCTTGCAATGTGATAACCCGAGGCAAAGCAAGTGAGGCTGTCTCACAGAAGCATATAGCACAAGCTCCTGTGCTAGCTAAGCCCACTACCGCTCAGGATAAATTATTCTGCAGGAATGAGAGGGAATGTTTTCATCTTTGACCTCTGTAACCACAAATGATAAAAACTGAAGGAAGTTCTGTGATGTTTGAAAGTATAAAAAGATTCAGAATTGAACATCTTTTCCTGATATATATATATATAATTTTTTTTTAGAATATCACCTTCTATTTCAGTATATTAGAGTGCAATTGTCTATGCTTCCATATTCTACACTACAGCACAATAATTCCCAGTGCACTTTTACACATTTGCTTTTCTCAGGTCTGACATTTTGAAAAAATACAACATAGAGAGTTGGATACATCTGTTTGAGATATGTTCTCACTGAGGGAGAAAAAGAAGAATTAAAATATTAGGTTCATAAAAAAAAAAAAAGCCAAAAATGTTTTTCAAAATGTGTGAGTGCCTTTGCTTTGAGGATAAAGATATTTTCTTGCTAAAAACTTTAACAAAATGCCAGAGCCTGGGTGTCTCTATTTGTACCAGTTCCCCTCTAGTCTACTCCCAGCATAAGAGTTCTGCTGCAGACATGCTTGGGAAGTAGAATATAGATTTTAGTTTCTGCACACATTTCAGAAAATGTGGCTATAATTTATTGCATTAAATTGTTGGGGTTCTTTTGTTTGTTTGTTTTTGTTTCCATTCTTTTCTTTCCCCTCCAAACTTTCCTCCATAGTTAAAAAAGATAAAGCAGCCCTGACTATAATCCCCAGCAATTGCCTTGTGTAGAGTCATGCAAAGCTTAGACACAATTTTTCAGTGGCAAATACCGAATATGCTAGAAAACAAGTATTCATCTCAAAGTACTAGAGGTTGGAAGTACAGATTTTTATTTTTATTTTTTAATTTAGAGTACTATTCATGCTATCTATTAGTTAGGAGGAGGAGAACATTGAACCCCATAGAGGAAAAAAATATTAATATAATTTGAAATCACATCTTAGAACTATATCTGTCATCTCATATTCAAGGCACAAGTGACAGAAGTATCTTCCTGTAGTCCCAGGTCAGCTCCTAAACCCAGGCAAGGAAAATGAGCCCTTTAATAAAGAAAAATATTTGTGTAACAATGTCATCAGGAAGAAGTTTCAGACTTAACTCACAGCAGGCATGGGCAAGTTATTAGAGCTAGAAGGGAGAGGTTTCTTTCCAACACAACTCTTGTTTACTGCCAAGCTGGCAAATACCCTATCTTCCTTGAGATCTCTTGGGTGTGGGAAACTAGTCACAGAAAGGTCACAAGAAATCAAATGGCGGGCACAGATTTTGTATGGGTCATGCTGCTGGACTTGTGAGCACCTCTCCCTCTTCCACAAGTTCTTCAGCAACTGCTGCAGGTCTCGTTAAGGTTCCCTTTAAGGAAAAGGCCATCCAGCTCAGATACTTGAATCAAGCTACAGAAGTAGGTATGGTTGTGTGATCAGCTTCACTCATCCCGAGGAAGCCTCTTCATGTCCCCCACGGTCCCATACAGAAAAGGTCTTGCAGGGCTGATGTTGGATGTCCTCTGAACCTTCTGTGTATGATGAAATAAGAGAGGTCTTATTAGGCATCAGGGTGTCCAAGAGCTTTGAAATTCACTGAGCACCTTATAAAAGGAAGAGAGGATAAAAAACTGTGACTTCTCTGGGTGGGAGAAAAAAAAGGAAGCAAAGTAAAAATGGCAAATAGCCAATATCTCCGTGTTTGCATCTTGAGATTATTTTGAAGAATATGATTTACAAATGTTTGCATGAGAGCCACTAGACTGATGTCTGCTCAGGAAGTTGAATTAGTGGACTGTTAAAGAAAGTGAAATAAAGGTCTTTCTCCGCCTTTACCTTGCCAGGCTGAGCTCAAAGCACTAAAGCCATAGCACTAAACACTAGTGCAGCTCTCTGAAGAGCAGTGAAATTGAGGAAATCACAGATAGTCATTCTAGGACAGTTATGGCTACTTGAATCATTGAAGTTATACTTCGTGAGGAAGCCTTTTCTTCTCTCCTCTATGGGAATGGTATTTTGTGGTGGCTTAAGACACAGGGTGGGATTCAGTTTAGCACCTTAGGTACCTAACTTGTACTTATATACTAGACACTTCAGTGAGGCAGTCCTTCCAAAGTAAGCACCTAAGGCTTATATCTGGTCAACGGAGAGAAGAAGGTTTTATAGAAGACCTTCAGAGGCATATATTATTTGCCTCTGAAGTAAATGGACAAACTTTTGCTGTTGAGGATTTCAGTAGTAATGTATTTTCCCCAGTAAGGAGGAACCACTCATAATTAGCTAGTCATGCTCAGGAACTACCACTTAAAGGCTTAAAATAGTTGAGCATCCTACTGACCATACCTATCAAAATAAAATGCCATCTTAAGGAGTCCATTTATCTCCATCTTGGCAATCTGGGCAAACCCTGCTCTGTCCATTTAAACTAAGCAATTTACTGTCATGACAATTATCTAAAATTTCAGGTTGGAAATCAGGAGAAATTTCTTCTCAGAAAGTGTAGTTAGGCATTGGAATAGGTTGCCCAGGGAGGTGGTGGAGTCACCTTCCCTGGGGGTGTTTAAGGAAAAGTTGGACATGGTACTTAGGGTCATGGTTTAGTGGGTGATATTGGTGGTAGGGGGATGATTGGACCAGATGATCTTGGAGGTCTTTTCCAACCTTAATGATTCTATGATTCCATGATCTGTACCAATGGACATACTGGGTTTGGTTGGGATGGAGTTAATTGTCTTCACAGTAGATTGTACAGTGCTATGTTTTGGATTTGTGGAGAAAACAGTGTTGATAACACACCAAGTGCTGAACAGTGATTACACAGAGTCAAGGTTCTGTTTCTTACACTGCCCCACCAGCAAGTTAGCTGGGGGTGCACAGGAAGCTGGGAGGGGACACAGTCAGAACTGCTGACCCAAAATCACCAAAGTAATATCCCATACCTTATGACATCATGTTAAACAATAAAACTGAGGGAAAGAAGGACGAAGGGAGGACATTCGTCATTATGGTGTTTGCCTTTCTAAGTAACTGTTACATATGATGAGCCCTGCTTTCCTGGAAATGGCTGAACATCTGTCAGCCCATGGGAAGCAGTGAATGAATTCCTTGTTTTGATTTGCTTGTGCATGCAGCCTTGTTTTACTTATTAAGCTGTCTTCATGTCAACCCACAAATTTTATGCCTTTCACCTTTCCAGTTCTCTCCCCAGCCAGCTGGGAGGGAGGGCTGGGTGGGGCTCAGATGCCTTCTGGGATTAACTCACAATAACAGAAATGTGCTCCGGAAGTTTATTACCTTTAAGAAGGAATTATTAGAGAAAAAAAAAAGTTTGTAAAAATATGTACTGGGTAATTTTGGGATTCAACCTGTTGCTGCTAACAAGTCTCTGTTAGGCAAAGTATTAATTCTCCAAACAAAGGTGTGAATATTTGCCTATGCTGTTATGCAAACAGAAGACTTAATGCCTATTCTGATTTTAACACAGGGTAGAACAAAAGGAAACAAACATCACATGATTCACAAAACATATTTTTAGAATTGGAATGATTTGTGTGGAGATACGAACTATTGAACTAGCTCTTCACATAGACACAAGTGAAAGCTTTATGCTAAAAGCTGCCCTCCTCCCTCCCCCCTTTTCTATGAATAGTGAGGAAGTTGTGGCACTAAATGATAGTGATATAAGAGCTGTCCCTTAGTTACATAAGCTGGTGGAAAAACAGAAGAAAAGCCTTCTTATCTTGATATTGACAGCTAAAGCATTATTATCACCATTAATAAACCCAGCTACGTTTCCAGACTGGTATCTCTTGAGAAATTCATGTTACTCAAATACCTGTGGAACTAGGGAAAGCATGTAATTACATTAGGTCCAGAGAACCTGTTACAGTGATTGATTAAGCCTTCCTGTTACATGACCCTAGAGAATTACCTACCTATAATCATCTATATAATGAGTGACTAGCAAAGTTTTTTTTTGTTTGTTTGTTTTTTCTCTTTAGGGTAAGTAACTGGTGCAAGAACAGTAATTTGTACTCCACCTGGACAGCTCAAATTCACCAAACAAATTTGTCACCAGAACCAATTACTTCATTTTAACTCAGATTCAGAAGCATTTCATGCTGTCTTTTTCAAAATTTGTCCCATCTCTTCTCTTTTGGGGTTTCCACTGTAGAATCACAGAAGATAGAGCTGGAAAAGACTTATTATATCATCTATTTTATCTCTTTGATTTTAGAAAATACAAGGGATGTCACTACCTCCTTTGATTGCGTGTTTTGCCTTAATTCAGAATATTAGCTTAAATTGACAGAATTTCTGCATGTTCAGTGTAATCTACATTATCAAAAACAAACAAACAAACAAACGAAGCACCCAAACCCTACCATTCAACATTCCCTTTTTTCCCCAAAAAAGACAGTATATCAACAGCAAAAACAGTTACTAAAGCATTTGGAAGGATATCCTACAATTTAAAGCAAATATGTAATGGTATTGCATTCTAAGGTGTGGAGGAAGTTCAAGGGGCACAGAGCTCATGAAAGCATTGCAACAGAGTGCAGCCATGGTACAGCTATGTCTTGACTACTGCAACAGTTCTGGTCACACATCTCAGACGGGGGAT
This sequence comes from Cygnus olor, assembly GCF_009769625.2. Classification (NCBI taxonomy): domain Eukaryota; kingdom Metazoa; phylum Chordata; class Aves; order Anseriformes; family Anatidae; genus Cygnus; species Cygnus olor. The sequence goes on along the minus strand of NC_049171.1, from coordinate 67,431,976 downwards.
AGTAGAAAAGGAAAGATATATAGAGAGACACAAGTAGGTGGATCCATAGAAGGGGATAAACTAAGGTCTGGGTCAATTTCTGTATCACAGAGATTATAGAGGAGACTATGTAAGAAAAGACACATGAAGGGAGATACGACAGAGCCTTTCTAAAAAATGATCATCCTGAGTACAATTATTCACTGTTCCTCATAATCATACGAGCAAGGAGGCATCAAATGAAATTATTCTGTAGCAGGTTAAAACAAATAAGAGGGGTTAATAATTTACGCAGAACACAGGTCTGCTGTAGAATCTATTTCTATGGGAAACTAGATGCCAAAAGTTTAGGTGAGTTACAGAAGTCACTTCAGAAAACCGTATGACAAATTAATGAAAGAAAATTCCATCAAGGGAATTTAAATAACCATAGATATAACCTCTGGGCCAGGAAGTCCCTAAACTGCAGATTGCCAGAAGTTGTGACTTTTGTTGGGGTAAGCATGAGGATGTGGATGTTCACTTCTTTTATCCTTTCCTTCTAGCATCCACTACAGCATCCTGAGGTAGGATGCTGAACTAAATGGACCTTTGGTCTGTAATAGTGTAGCAAATCTTATATTGTGCCTTTGTCACAAGCAGAAGAAAACAGCAGCAAAACATCCTCCTGTTTCTTTCCATTAAAGGCACTTCTGCCCCTTTGCTGTATGGAATGAACACATTGCAAAGTATCTTTATAAAAGCATGAGCACTCCTTCATCTTTGCTCCAAATATCCACTTGCATGTATTTTTAAATGTACTGGGGGCAAATAGCCTCTGATTTTAGATTGGGGCTAGAGGGCTGGTTCAAGTGAAAATAACACAGATACACAGATGAATGGTCACTCCAAAGAGGCTGAACTCGGTATGTAACAGGATGCACAGGCTCTGAACACTGCAGGTCAATTTCTTTTTCTTTCAACACTGACTGTGTTCATGAAAATAAGAAGTAAAGACAATGTTTTTCAAGACACTGAAAATTTTAAGCTATTTCTGAAACTGTCTTTAATTCTTTGACTTTCCAAGCCAACACTTTGTTCAGGAACAGACAGGCAACCACAATTACTAAGCCTTTTTTTCCATCAAAATTTTGACACACCAGTTAAAAGGTAAAGTAGAATTCAAGGCTTATGATTTCAGATTTACAGAATATATATTATTTAACAACTAAGAAGTAATACAAGTCTCCCTTTTTTCTTCCTGAATGCAAAGAACTGCAATATCGAAATACAAGCAGAAAAAGTCCCGACACTTTGAACACAAAATATAAAATATTCAGCATGAAGTCTCTCACATATAAGTTTCAGGAGTGAAATTTTCTCATTTAGTTATGATTTTGATAGGGTAAATATATCTTGAATTTACTATTCTTTCCTCTTCCCCCTTTCCCCCTCACAAGATGTCCAACCAAATCAGGGAATTATTTTTTTAAATTTTTTTTATTTTTATTCATTTATTTATTTATTTATTTTTGCGTGCGAAATGTTTAAATTGTGCCTCTTGGCAGCAATCCTCTCCCAGAAGTTTGCATGTTCCCAGTACTTGGCTCTTTCCATTCTCATTGTTTACCTGTGGTGGATATGGAACCAAATATACTACAGGACATACCATGAACAGCTGCAGCAACAGCACCAACAAAAGCAACATGTGTTGTTGGGCCTTTGGTTTCCAGGTGCTTGAGACACAGCTGATGTTCCTTCATTTTGTGACTGCTGCCTCTTTCTCATTTCAGCTACTTCAGTGCCCAAGTGGCTATAAGAACACAGACATAAGAGATGTACAGAATTACTACAGACCATCATAAAGGACATTCACATTTCTACAATAACCTCTAATTCTACTGATTCTCACAGCTTGTGGCAATGAAAGCACGTGGCCATCAACCGTGGTGGCCAAGTCATAGTTCTCCTGTGATAAAAGCAGTTTCCAGAAGACCACGTTTTGGTGACAAGTTTATGCTACTGTGCTTTCAAATCACATCTATTATCACTTTGACTGGACTAACAGGACTGTTATTACCCTGCTGAACACCAAGCTACACAGCTTGGATAGCACTTGGTAGAAACTGAGTCGTTTATTACCATATGTCTATCACAGCTTTTTCCATTGTACTAAAAATATGGCAAAATGGTTATATACTTCAAACATGAGCTGGAAAGTGATCTTTATTTTTTAATCCAGTACTGACTTCGCTGGTGAATGTTGGACCAGAGAAATCGATATAAGTGTTGTAAAAGTCATGGGCAGCAATAGCTGTCTGTAAATAACGAGCCAAGATTACTATGTGTCATAACTGAGAGGTTTGCTACTTGAGAGTTATTTTCTGTAAATAAAAGGAATAATAAATATTTATTTCCAAAATACTTTTCCAGCTTTGGGACTATTTTCTGGTGACAGATTTTCTTTTGCTCATTGTCAGTCCGCCAAGATATTTTTCTTTCCAGTGACTTGCACTATGCAACTAGAAGTAATATTCCATGCATTACTTAGTTTTCAAAAGAAGCTATAACTTTACTGCCAGGTTATGTTATTTGGGAAGGTTTAGGTACCAGAGTCCTTCTAATGGTTCATGTCTTCCTTGTACAACTATTGTTTTCCCAGAGTAAGAGTTATAACAAGTAAATGCAAATTAGAATAAATTTGGTACTTCTGTCTCTGAAAAAGTGCAAACATTTTAGTGTGGAGAGCAGCCCAGTGTTAAACAGAAGTGGATTGAAGAGGGCCTGGTGTGAGCAGCACGTGCTCTGCTCTTTGCCCTCAGGCCTCCTGTTGCAGCCAGGAGTGCTGTGGAAAGTCAGGCTCCAGTTAATTTGCCACCTGGGTACATCATGCACAGGTAATGGAGAGATGTCTGTACTCCCTCTACATGCATTCAAAGAGCAGCTTTGAGAATTTGCATTTTACATGATTTCTAAAACTCCTGAATTTCTTCTGTAAAAGTGTCCTCATAGATAGGTTACACACAACGCCTTGTAGCAAGAACATCAAGTCTCAGCGCTTGAACCCATGCTGCAGAACTCAGGGTTGGTGCTCGTTTCAGTGTCTTGTGCAGCTAACTTTTTGGTATATGTTGAAAAACTGAGTCATTTCAGTGTTTTGGTTAAACTGAACAATGAACAACCATTTTATATTTGTTTCACATAAAATGATTTTGATTTAAGTCCCACCACTTCGGGGACTTTCAGGAATACTTTCAGGATTTAACTACCTGTTTATGCTATTGATATTACTTCTTATGGTTTATAGTTGCTGAATTCTTGAAGATTAAAATTTAAAAAAATATATATTTTTAATCTATTGTAAATGTGTTGTTAACATGGAATACTTTGATAAAATTGAAAGAATGCCCATATTTCTACAGTAGGTAGGAAAGGAAAGTGTTGCAGCATAATGTGTTGCTTAGACAGTGACAGCATGGAGCCACTTTCTCCAAATTACAGTGCTGAACTTCTGCTGACTATGCATGATGTAGTTAAATTATTTCATAGATAGCTGTGCCATGCTGTGAATAGTACTTACTTCAGCAGGTGCAATGACTATGGGTAAAGAAATTAAAGCCAGATATTTTCACAGGGAACATTTGATTCTTATAAAACAGAGATTCTCAAAATATTTCTACATAATCATAAAATGTATTAGTTTCAGAAACCAGTGAGATTACCCATATTTAGGCATTTATAGGGCTGTAATATTGGAATGAAAGCAGCCCATGTGTTCAACCTCTATACCTGATATCATGCATTTCTTACACAATTTTAGCTACACATATAAAATATACTATTACCTTTGTTGAAAAAATGGCTAGAATCTCTTTCACTATAAATACAAGTTGGCAGGATAAAGGTTAGCCATGCAGACATAGTGATGACTGTTGTGACTTTGTTGTACTTTCACAATAACTAACACAGCACAAGCTGCTGCTGCTACTAAGATAGATGACCCTCTCTCTGCCTTTGGTTCTGCTGAGCACACAGCCTCTCATTCCCTTGCTTGAGCTGTCCTCTTCTCTGTGCAGGCAGCAGCATTTGTGCAGGCAAATTCACTTGGTGAATGGGATAAAACAGTACACATGATTGAAAAGTAATATAAAGGGGGTGGAAAATAAATTTAACTTGGTTCAGGTCCAAGTCTTGTTCACCTTGGGAAGATGTGAACACCTGGGGTGGAGCAAGAGAGGAAACAGAGCAGTACAGCACAAACATACAGAAGGGGAGGTGAGAGTGGGGACTACTGCTGGCAGCCCTTGCTTATGCTGGCATGAAATTATGGTGAAACTGACGGGAGATGTTCATCTGCGTAAAGGTAAAATCTGTAATTTTAATTCCCAGTTCACAACCCTGGCCATGTCTGGGGACAGAGGCAGACGTGTGATTTCACAGGGGTGGTTCAATGTCCCCAGCCCTGCCCAGCAACATCTACCATTGAAACTTCTCCAGTGTTCGCGTTTTGATGTGGACTGCAATGGCCAGCCTTGTCAGAGGTTTGCAACTCTGGCAGTATATGGTAGCAACACAGGAGCTGTGAGGAAACATGTACCTTCACTCCTGACTATTTCAGGAGGCATGGTTTCCTTCAAGGCTGCTCATAGCCTACAGACTAGCCAGTCACTAGAGCGATACAATGTGCTTTACTATGCTCTGGCTCTTCTCTGGAGTTTGAGGAGGGACATGATCCATCCTGTTCCTTACCATGCAGTCTCCAACCTGAAGTCTATAAGAAATGTGAGAAATCCACCCTGCCATGCAAAACAATACTATGTTTACTGAGGATGAATGAGGATGGGTGGAAACTTTAGTTTCATGCTGATTTTATTTTAATGTTTCAGGTTGTATTTGTGAATACCGGATGTCATCTAGGACAGGAAAACTGTAATTGATTCTGTTAGATTACTTAGGATTCAGAAACAGGAACATCCTAATTCTTGGCTGTATTGACAGACTGAACCATAGACAGCGGATTTATATTTGGCGCCTTGGTCCAAGGTATGAAAAAGGAATTTAGAATCTTTAATTCAGCAATTAAGTCTAGTGAGATAAATTGTTTTTCTGAAACCAAGCGTGAAAGTTAGTGCATAACTACGAAGGAGTAGAATACTGTGAGATGATATTGAGCAGACCTTCTAGGATAGTAGTACAAATTGTATCTACTATCTCCAAGACTTTTGCCTTTTAGGTTTTTCAACATTTTCATTCTTCTCTAGCTTGACAATAATACCTGGTCATGAAGGTGGACCTTTGTCCAGTAGAAGTATTATTTTTCCATGATACTCTGTATGATCTCTCAGACCATCATAACACAGGTTAAAGTTTCCTCTGCCAGTTTTACATCTGATTCTTTGCCTCCACTTCATGGCATGGTTTACTAGCATTGTTATGATTTACATTTGTGCTGATCAGAAATCAGAATAGTATTCTATTTTGCTTGACTGACTCATTCTCCTGGGGGTGGGTAGGTATTATGGCCCTCTGAGCAGTACCGTAATCATGGAGGATTTAATTTTGCACATCTGCTGCCCCTACCTTGCAGCTGAGGAAAAGAACCCCAGGGTATAGCAACTGTTTATTATACTTGTTACAGACAGGTAGTTCATATAAACTGCAAAGCAAGAACATTTCTACAGCCCTGTGAACATCATCAATGCTGCGGTGCAAGAGGAATATGAAAACTAAAAAACCCTTAGAAATTTTAAGTTTGGAGTAAGGCTTCCTGTGAGTTGTGGAACCGTTGGCACAAGGATCTATTTCTGTTTATATGGTGTAATTACTACTTATTCCACTGGGTACTCGGGAGTAATTATTCGACATATTCCCTTGTGCACAGAAGAGTATCTTGGGAAGAGAGCTCAAAAAGGATTAGCTGACAGAACATTTGGTTTATTACATTTATACCTGGGCAGTTCTATTGAATACTGACTGCAGTAATTTCAAACTCCACACATGATGAAAAGGCAATTTCTGAATGTTTCAACCACCCTATTCCTCCATCTTCTGTAGAACTTGTGCTAAGCTTTTAGAATGGTTTCCCCAGAAAGTCCCAAGGTGTTCAACACAGCACAGAACACAGGCTACATCATTTCAGTAGCTGTAGTGAAGTCTATTTTCTGATGAAACAAGAACTTTTTTTTTCTTTTTTTTTTTTTTCTTCTCTGACCTCAAAAGCCTGACATTAGTACCCTGAAAATTATCTGAACTTTACTTTTGGCACTGACAAGACCAGCCTTCTCTGCTAGTGTTGTAGCTTTCCCCTGCATATGACCCTCCTGTAAGCATTTCTACTCTCAGGATTGAGAGGGCATACCATGGAGCAGTTCAGATGCTGGGAAGTCATAGAAGCATCTTGAAACTCCATTAGGGACAGATAATTTTTGATCATATCTTCTTGAGCCATTCCCTAATGTCTGTTTGGAAAAAGAGATATCATATAAGGGTGCAGATAAACACACACCATCATTTTCTACAGCAGGCAAGTGGTATTATGTCTTTTGTTGCAGGTAGGACACATAATGACAGCTTTCAGGACAGAATTGGAGCAGAATCAGTTAGAGCAATCTGTCTTTTGTCAAACTTCTGCGATGGAAGAGAAAAAAATCATGTTTCATCAGAAAGAAGCAGACTTAAGGATATTGAAGGTGATTTACTCCGCAGGCAAGAAACCTAGCCATTAAAATACTTTCTTTGGGTGATCTAGCACATCAACTCTTCTGCATTGCTTTGCTTCTTTTAACTTTGACAATAAAGCACCAAAACCTCAGCTGCATAGCTTGCATAAATTTAAACTTTATATCAGTTTATACTAGCCCCAGATGCAACTCTACTGATGCTCACAGATGCTTGTGCTGTTCCTGAGATGCAAGGACAGCCACCACACAGCAACAGCCTTTTATTTGTGCTGTCTTCATTCTAGAGTGTCTTCAGGGTGCCACAAGCTAAATGAAGATAAACTGGAAGATTTTATTGAGTGTCTGTGAACTATAAGGTTTTCCGTACACCCCTGGCAATATTGGATGAATAGTGAAGTCAAGACATAAGAGACATGGGCATCCTTTGAAGTGCTCCTCACCACCTATACAATCTTTGTAGAGCAATGGCAATCATACTCTACCCAAGAGAAACCTTGACATGAATACATTCTCTATTTTGCTACTGGGTCATGATAACCACTCAATATTTCACAAATAAATGAATGTAAAGTAATAGAGAAGGATAAGCTTACCAGAAGGAGAAGTGTAATTGAATTACCGTGGGCTCCATTTACTTATTTCAATGTATTTGTAGTCTATTAAAGGACAATTAGAAGTTATTGGTAAAAATGGAACCTTAATTTTTTTGAATATAGCATACATGGAAAATGCCAATTAATTCCAGCAGTATGGAAAGTTTGAAATGCTTGTATTGTTAAGAATGCTAATTTTTTGGAAGGAAAGATCAAACCAAGGGGAGGAGAATTGAAGACCCAAGTGCCTACAGCAAAATATCTTGCTCTTCTATCAGTTACTGCAACTTAACAAGAAGCTTCAAGACCTGTACCTTTTTTCTGTGCAGTTATCTTTCTCCTGCTCTGGCAATGTTTGACTCTTTCTAAAGTCTTTTAGAAGGTCACAAACTGGACATTCCGTCCAATGATGGAAGGAGAAGAAAAAGAAATTGTGTGAACACTTGGCAGAAAATGTTCGGACATTATGTGTTTTATTAGAATACAACACTGCTCCGTGAGTGTTCATTTAACCGGAAACTGTGCAATTTGGCTGAACATTATAAAATCTTTGCCTTGTGTACAGTAATATTCTTTTTATGACTTTTCCAGACAGCTTTTGTGCTCATAAAGGATGTCTGAGATTTCTTTTTATTATTTTATGGTGAACTTAGTATCCTTAGGAAGCCCAGCTTAAATCTCTACAATCTCATCAAGTAGATATGCATTTGTACTTTTGAATCAGAGGTTACTGCTAAGAAACAAAACATTAAGCCTGACAGTAATGCATTATTGAAAAGTTTGAGATGCCTGCATGTGGTTTTTAAGGAACTGTTCTAAAATCATGATCAAGAGCACTCTACAGCCTTCAGGAACATTTTTATAAAAAGCAAAATGTAACACTCACCAGGAAACCTTTTATCTTTTTTAAGCATATTGCTTTTATTTATGTGTGTTTGAGAAACATCTGAGAATCTCATTTTATGCTATATATATATACCTATTGTTTGTGGCTATCATGGTTGCTGCTGATTTGGACACATCAAGCCACTACACTTCTGAAAACTGAAAAGATATTCTCCTCACAGGAAGGAAATACAGATCTTGACATACAGCTAAATAATTAAAGTGTTTGTTGAAGTCCATGACATTCCCCATAAAGGGGACACTAAGAAGACACTTGAGAACACATACAGCTTTACTGCAAACATTACGGTTGTAATTTCCAAATAAGTTTATCTATGCTTAAAGCCAGTTTTCTGTGTGAAAAAACAGAAGTAATTTTTGGGGATATGTGAACTGCATAGATTCTCTACAATCTTCAGCAGAAATTTAAGAAAAATCATAGGACCAGTACAAGTCTTTGTACCAAATGTAGGGGAAAAATATTTGCATGTGCAAGGCAAGTATCCAACAAGCTTTAATGTTGGTTGACTACATTTTCTGCACATAAGACCATTCTGGTCTTATTCTAGATTTCCATAGGCAGAAATGGCAGCAACTTTGCATAAATGACTATGGCATTTAATCAAATAAATGCACAAAACTTTCATTTAGGGTGCATGTGCTAATACAGGCTGAAAAACAAAGAAGGCATTAGGAAAATGGTTTTAGGGTGAAAACAGATTTCATGAAATAACTTTGGACATGGTCCTAGTCTCTGAGGTGAAAAAATTGTACATTCTTCACTGTAGAATGAACACTTGTGCTCTCTACTTCTTAATCACCTTTATTATTATTATTATTATTATTTTAAATTATCTTCAGAAATGGAAGTTGCAGCTTTAGACAGAAGTAGCCTCCAAAAGACTTCTGTAGCATAGGTCTTTTGAAATAATGAGATTTGCTCATTATGCTGACTTTAGGTTCACTGACTGACTTCTCTGACAGGATCTTTGTGTGCTTCAGCCCTCCTTCCCTCAGACACCCTCAAAACAACAAAAATAAATAAATAAATAAATGAGAGATTTGTGTGACAGGGAGAAGGTATTTGGTTAACATAGCAAAGAAATAAAAATAAAAAAGAGGGAGAGGAACAGAAGGTGGCATGAGGGAGAAACAAGTTTAGGCATGTAGCATTGTGCTGGATGGCTTGGAATAGTGGGAGAAGGTTAATACAAGCACACCCTATGGATAGGCTTGATGGGAGCCAGCTGCAGCAAGTAGCTGCCAGTAAGAGGCAGGGGCAGATTATCCTCATGCTCTCCATACATCATAGTACCCGTGAACTTTACGACCACAGAACTAAGGACATATTTACCCTCGACAGGTAGTGCTCAGGCTGTGTGCATACACTTCAGCTCCTGTGCCTCTTTCTGGTGCAGTTAGCATCCCCACTTCCCTCCAATCTATGCTACTTCTGTTGAACTTGTAGCAAGCTCCTGATATGTCTGGTCCTCCAGTTGGTGCTAATGTTTGCTAACTTGAGGAAGAGAGAGGAGACTAGCTTCTACTTGGTGCAGAGGACACGCTCTTTCCCACCATGCTGGCATTTGGATCCATAGCAGTTAAAGCCTTGACTCTTTCTACTGCACAGTGCTATTCGCATGGTTCTTGCTTCCACCTTGCTTGTTTTTCATTCATTTACCTTCCTACCACCTCCAGACAACAAATTTATGTTGCCTTTTCTGACTTCATCCTTAGCTGTTAACCCTGTTTCAAGAGTTTCTGCAGGATCTGTGTGAGGCTATTCTATTAGTAATATTTCTATTACCACTCCACAGTTACCTTTGTTTCCTTCTCCTCCACTCCCACCCCATGTCTGTAACTACTTTAAGTGACCTACAGTCCATGGTAAGTTGGGCTTTTGCTCTCTAGCCCTTGGTGTGGGTAACCATTTGCTCACCTGCATAACAGATTCAGATTTGTGGCAGTTCTATTTCTCATCATTCCTACAGTTAAATCTCTGCCACGTCAAGCTCTTCATTACGTTTGACTCTCATAGGCAGGTCTTAGCATATCAGTTTGTGCAGGGCTACAATTAGCATCCAATAAGGTACACAGGATAATTTAGCATGACACAGGAGGGATCCTTTCCATCCATTCTTTATCATCTGTCAATCTCTTGGTTATCTTTACTGCTGACAAGATCTTTTTGTGGTTTTGTGACTGTCTAGGTCAAGATGATTTGTGCTAACTGATGCTAGGACTGGTGCTATGCCATGGGTGCAATAGTACCATTGCATGAGGTAAGAGGACAAAGCATTGAGTACTTTGCAAGGAACAAATTCTAATCACAGTTTTGACTGTGTATCTTCCAGACTGCTAACTCATTTTTGGGATATGAACTAACAGTAATTCATATAATTAAAGACACACAGGTGTGTTCTTGAATCCTTCCAGGCTTGGCTGCGACTTACTTAGCACTTCTTCTTATTTAATTGCTATGCTTTTATCAGGGCTATACAGGTAATTATTTTTCAGTTTAGGAAGATATATTGATTTTTACCTGAATGGCTCTGCTGCCTTGACTTTTTTAGACTGTAGCTTTAGGATGAAATCTACCATCATTACCCAAATCTTTGCAATAAATTGTAATCAAATGTTCCTCCAATTTTGTGTTTTTAAAATTAGGGAATCTTGCATAATTTCAAAAATTGCCATAAGTAATATAAGAACTTATAAGTTCTCATGCCAATTATCTTCTTGTCTTATAATATGTCTGTTCTCTCTGTGTTCCTAGATGCTAGGTAAAACAAACAGACAAGCAAACAAACAAAACCAAAACCCTTTTTTTTTTTTTTTTTTTTTTTTTTTTTTCCCCTGTTACTCAGTATCAGCCGTTTCTGTGTTTCAGGCACTATTTCTGACAAGGATGTCTCAGACTTTTTCCATCTCCCCTTTCTCCTCCCCACAAAGCTTTGCCCTCATTTCCTCATCCCTTTCTGCAGAAGCAGCTACTGCTTCCATGCTTGGAGAATGCTTGTAGTCTGAATGCCTTCATTTCCACTAGTTTTGCTGTCTCCCGGTACTTGCTTGCTTTGTGTTGGATGCTGCTTTCCTGTTAGTCACACATCCCTCGTAGTGACTCTCACTTTACCATCTGCTGCTTCCAAGTTTCATGTCTTACATGCAGGTCACATGAGGGGATTCCCCACTTATAAAAAGAAAGCGTCCCTTTTCCTTATCAACAGCACAGTTTGTGGAGGTGCCAAAGCTGCAGGGAACACTGTGGCCCCAGGCTTCCTCACGGTTTCACCAGATCGCTGTAACTGGTGCACTCACCCTCTCCACCCCAGGCTGCATGTCCCTGGTTGCTGGTTGGGACCTCACTGTTGCAAGGGGATGCAGGAGCTGCTTATCACAGCCACAGGACAGTCATTTGGAGGAGCTCTTTTCTGTCTTTCTGCTTTTGATGAGCAAGCAGCTTGTTCACCAGAAAAAAAGTAAAAAAAATAATAATAAAAAAAAAAAGATAAAAGATGGCCTGAAGTAAAAAGGGGAGCTGACAGCAGTAGGGAAATGGAAAGAGAATGAAAAAAAAAAATCTAGAAGAGAGAATTTGTGGATTTACCTGACTAAATCTTGGGTTAGAACCATTTTGGAGCAAGGAATGGAGTGGGTATCAGGCAGGCTATGTGTCTCGTAAAGCTTCAACATTTTAATGAGAGACTTTTTTTGGCATTTGCATGCAGATATAAAAATATGCAGAGCTTTCAGCTTCTGGGTGCCTTGATATATATATCTATATCAACAAAAAAAAACATTTCACCAACATTTACTTTGGTCAGAAACATAAAAATTCTGTGTACTTCTCATGGAAAACTGAGGCACACCCCACGTCTGACACATCTCGGGGCAGTGAGAACCACTGGTCTAGGTCCTGAAGTTGTTCCTTTCTAAGACTTGCTGCCAGCAGAAAAGAGCAAGACTTCATTTTGCACAGTCGTGGAGCTCTCCAGGCTTTGATCCGCATCCACCTGCAGCAAACCAGTGTGGTGGCATGGGCCGCCCACAGCCGATGACGAAGGGAAAGAACCTCATGGCATGGCCAAGGGAAGGAGCCTCATGGGACTGGCTGCTGACTGGCAGCTCAGCTCCCTTCCCAAGGCTTCCTTCCCTCCCAATCCCAAGCCTGCTGAGGCACTTCTGAGCTCTGCTGTGCCACCGACAGCCTACAGAGCAACACCAGGCAGGTTCTGCTGCAGCAAGACTCACTGCGGCTCATCTGTCAAGGCCACTAGTCAGCACAGGAGACAGAAAGAGATTTGTGGGAAAAAAAGAGAAAGCAGACTTCCAGGTGAAGCCCCTCGCCATTACAAGAGCTGTCTAGAACTTATTCACTACATTTTTTGTGAGAATAAGCAGGCTTTCTTTCCTCTCCCTTGCCCTTGTTTTATCCCTTCCCTTGCTGGAAGGATTCCCATGTGTAAAGCGGCAAGCTCCTTTGCGTGCCTCATCACTTGAGTATCTGCCTCAGCTGACTGAATCCGCAGTAGCTTCAGGGTTATTATCTTGCCTGGAAGGCTTTTCAGGAGCTACACTTTCCTACCGCCACAAACTGATGTGGCTGCTGGTACTTTGTAACATCAGGTGGTGGACACTTTTAGCACAATCTCTCTCCCTAAACACGGAGATATGATGCAAGGATACAGCATAAATGTCTAAATCATACAGAGAGGGGCTAACAATCATACAGGTTTCTCTAGGTTCATAGAGATTCTCCAAATGCCAGACTGAGGCAGGGAGTTTGAGACATTCTGAAGTGAGTATGGGAAGTCCCTAAAGCGAGTTAACATGCTGTGTGTTGGGAGGGATATGAGGATGTACAGAGAATGGAAACAAAAGCAAGTATGATTTCTTCCCTCCTTTATCTTCCCATGGTCATTCTTTTAATGTCAGTTTTAAAAATACAGATTCACAACCATTCCAGTAAACAAAGTTTTGTAGTAAGCTGCCCATGTGTTCTTTCATATTCGCCAACAGAAAAGAATAAATTATGTCTTCCTGCAGGATCTGATAGCTATTGAACTATGGAAGACTTGCATATTCCTTCAGAATGGAAACAAACAAACAAAAAAAATGATATAGAAGTTTTTCTTCCTTTTTTTTTTTTTAACCTATGAAACATGTCACTAATTTACTCTTAAGAAATATATTCTTGATAAATCATTGCAATAAAAACTCTTTTAGCTTTTGCACAAATACAATGCTAAATACATTTTTTTTTTTTTCTAAAAAAAAATTATAATTTTTCTTCTTGGGAAAAGAATATTTGAACTTGGGAAACATGCACCAAGAGTAAGTAATGCTCCATAAGTTATTTTTTCTCCTCTTTCTTTGTATGATGTTGTTCTTGAAGCAGTGTGTGCTCAGGGAAGGCTGTAGTGCTAGTGAATTTGTTTCAAAGCTTAAAAAGAGAGAAAGAATTGCAAATCAATTGCTGCCCAGAAAAGAGCAAAATACATCCAAAGGCAGGAAAACCTTTTGAAAACCTCTTATAAGGGAATTACAAAAACAGGTTACATAAAATGTTTATTTTTAATGCCTTATTTTTATAAAGTTTAAAGGCTGGAACTTGAAACTACTCTGCCGTGGTATAACTTCCACGATTTATCATAATCCAAGTCTACTCATTGTAGTGGTATTAAAAAAATCTAACACAAGGGACAGAAATGCTATGGAAACTTGAAACCTTTGAAATTTCTGGGAACATGCAATTTTTGGTATGAAAGTGTCATGTCTAGCCAGATCTGTATATTTACAATCTCTCTGATCTTATGCTGGGCATTAGAACAGATTTACAATTATCAGCTGTATTACTGTGCAACAAGGCTTTCAAGTAGCTCTTCTGCTTGAGTATGCAATGGGATAGAGTGAAACGATTTAATTTACATAAATAGATCCCCAAAGATCTATCAGCAGGCGAGACTTCTTGGAACCCTGTCTTCACAGATCTCTGAACAGAGCTTGATGTGAATGCCTGCTATATCACCTCTCTCCCTATCAAAATCCTCCTCGCTGGCAGTGTAGTGTGTTTGATGTCCTCTCATGTTTACTGCCACAGAGGTTATAGGTTCCATGACAGAAGTTCATCAGCACCCTTTTTTCCAGTATTACATATTGTTAAAAAAAAAAAGAGCAAAAATCTTTGCATAAAGAACTGTTCCCTCTAGACAGTGAAATATGCTTAAGTAGTTTTCTGGCTCAATTTTAGAAAATTATATTTACAACAATTAGAGGACAAGGTACCATTTTCATTATTTAAAAGATATGTGCAAGAGCTCTGCAATTAATTTTATTTACTGGAAAACTATCCGTGTTTTAAGTATTAGACAAAGTTGCTGCTTCAGGAGGATGTTTTCTAAGGCTGCATGATGTGAATTAGATTCCTCTGATATTGTAACTCTTTCACTAAGAAAATATATATATATATTTAGTTTAGTCCAGATAAATAAATAAGACAATTCTTTGAGGCAAAAGATGATCATTTAACACAGCTGTGCATCCTCAGATCTCTACTTGTTAGGAGATGCGCAATTAAATGCAGTAATAACTAAGAACAGAGCCTTCCCAGAGAGACATTGAGCACAGTATTTCTCAATAAAAAAGACCACTGTTTTGTTTCAAGAACTCTCAGACTAAATGATGCTTTCATGTTATGTTTTATATTTGACTCATGCCTCTTGCAAAGTTTTGGCATATTCAGTAAATGCACAACTGGAAAAGCAAAACTCAGCATTTCTTCCCAACACACTTGACACATGTCAGCAGGCCTAATGCCAGTTCGCTAGTCCTTGCTTGTTCTAATAAACATCTCTTGAAGTGGCTTTATTCCACATTATAGACAAGAATGGAAAATCCCAACAAAGTTACTCAGCTATGTTTGGAGACAACTTGTGGAGAAACATTGCCCAGAGGAGAAGTGGTGCCCAGAGGAGCTCACAGATGTGGAAACAAATGAGGCCACATGATGTGGCCGGCATGGGCAGCACCCTCAGAGCAGTGGAGGCAGAGGTCTCTGGACGTATCTATTCTGAAGGGTGGACAGCTGATAAAAAAGAAAAGATATAACAGATATTAGCCCTTACAGGAACACTATTTTCCCCTCAGTGATATTGTGGGTGTTATCTTTTCCATTTGTTGTTTAGCTGTTCTTTAATGGAGGAAAGTTCAGTTTGCGTATTACTATCTGTTGCCTTTCTCTTCTTTTCAACTGACTTGTGCACGAGCATGCAACTAACAGCTGAGATTCCACATATTTGCAACTAATAATCTGGTCATTTTTCTATTCCAGTGCTGTCTAGAACTGCTAGGAAGCATTCTTCTGTGCATTTGGTCAGATCATCAATTTATGTTCATCAGCTTTTCCTGAAGTTTGCACAGTCTTCCTAATGGCATATTCCAGCTCAGCTCCTTCATTATTTCCATGCTGGACAACCACACTTGTGTTGTTTGCAGGCTGCTGTATATTAGTTCTGAATGTTGTTGTACTTCAAGCCTGTTTTTAAAATGTATTTTATAATTTTCCTCGCTGTTCACACTATCAAATTTCTGCTTTACATTCAAAATTTCAGGCAGGGGCACTTCATTTATCCATTAATAATCATATTGCTAAGTTAATTCTGGATCTTTCATCAGGCCGAGCACCTTGCCTCAAATTGCAGTCCGTTTGCTTTTGCATCAGAAACTTTCCCAAAATTACCTTTAAAAATTAAACCAGTCAATAGCTCCATTTCACTTGCATATGTAATGTCTTGCTCAAAAACACATTGTTTCTGAGGCTCTTTTCTGTGTATTTTCCATACTTTGAACAGTCTTGTGTTTAACCATCTCTACTTGAGTAAGCAAAAATAATGAAAAATGTGACATTCTTGAGTATCGTCTACTTTCAGAAATATGAATGCTTCTGCTTGACTTCTTTTTCTGATAGCTCCGGTTCCTGCCAAAATGAAGGCATGTCTGAAACTTCTTCATCAGCCTTCCCCATTTCCAGTGTTTCAGTTCCCAGTGGAGGATGATCTGCCCCTTTCTTCCTCTGAAGCTGGGGTCATTGTTTCCATTGCTACTTTGGCTGCTCTGAACCAGCATCTGGATGCAATCAACATCCCCCATAAAGCCACTGCATGAACTCCCACTAGAGCTGAACGTGCGAGGGGCCTCCAGTGAAACCGTTGGGAATAAGCTTCCCCTGCAAGGGCTGAGATAACTCCATAAGCAATTCTTACTGCAGGAGGCACATGGCAACACGAGGGAGATTTGTTTTTTCTATTTGCATGTAAATACATCTGCCACCCTTCCCTACCATGTAAAGACAGTGTTTTTAATGAGACACAAACAGGAAGTGGTTAAAGGAATGTTTCCAGGCAATTTATTCAAGTTGATTAATCATTACAGATAATCTGAATGCAGCTAATGAAAGTGACGAGAACTCAGAAGTTGAGTACTCCTTTGATACTATTTGCTCCAACACAAAAGCTAATTCAGATGTACAAAAATAAATGACATGAAAAATTATGTAGGTGATGTAGCTGGCTATTGTCATTCTGTCTTGCATGAAGTATCCTACAGGCTTATCCATAAACAAAACTTCCAAATAACCTGCACTAGCCTAAAATGTTTGTGAATGACTTGATAATATTCACAACTGTGTTTGCATTTTTTTTCCCCAGAAAAATAGACACAAATTAAATGCTGCTGATGATAGCAGATAGTAGACAAATCTCTTCACGGGTATTTTCAAGTTCCATAGTTTAGAAAATGCAAAAAATGCTGCAGAAACAATTAGTTATATCTTGCTGTAAGTTACTGAACAACATTTAATCTGAGTCTGCCAAGGACTAATCAGAATTTCCCTGTGACTGTTGGAAAATGGCATTTTTGCAACATTACAGGTTCCTAGGGGGTGTGGTGGTGGTGGAAAGATTTTGCTAGTTATGCTCTAAATTTCTGGATGGGGGAACCCTCCCCCCTTTCAGACTTGTTCAGTTCAACATTAGGCTGTTGCTGCCACTGATGCCATGATTCATCAGTTTCCCAAATGTTGGGAGCATTTGCTAGATTTATCTCCCATCATGAACCGTTTTCCCCTTGCTGCCTAAATCACATACTGTGTCACTGCAGTCTCAATACTGCAAGTGCATCATATGGGAAACAGTGGGTAGAGAAGATCTTGATGCGATAGAAAGGTGCCATTCTGCAAATAATGCCTGAAATACTTTGGCCAGAGATGTTCAAATGATGCCTTGTTATTCCGAAATCCAAGTTCAGAAGTTTTGTGGCTACTTCAGGCATTCAAGACAGAATTATTTAAGTAAGGCAGTTCTGCATTGGATGTGTAGTCTCATTTTTTGCCCAAGTTAATCTGTTTTAGAGCCAGAAGAGGGGCTGAAAAATTTCATTGGCACTTCTATCAGCTGTGTGGTCTTTTCAAATTCAAATTAATCCAGAAGAGTAATTTTGCTGGAGTGGGTCCTTTTCTACTCACATTACTTATTATTTTAATTTCCTGTATTCAAACTTTTTTTTTTTTTGTATTCCTCAATTGCCATTTTAGTAACAACAGGCCAAATTCAGAGCTCCCTGTTCAGTGGTAAACACAACCACTTTGTTGACTCTCTTGCAGGTGTTCTTCCTCTGCAGCAGTGTCAGTGGGCCTAGGTTTTCCTCCACAAATTAGGAAGGTCAGCCACTCTGTACAGGCACCTGTGCACTTCTAAAGAACCTTCCTCAGTGCCTACTTTGTTCATCTGTTTAAGGCTGCAGTCCCTGTTTCACTCAGCCTTTTGGAAGGCTTCAGTGAATCATGCTGGAGCTGTGTCAAGTCATTTATAGCCACTACTGTCTCCATGTTCTTCCTTTTCCTTCTCTTCCCCTCCCCATTCCTACTGGCACATGTACAAACAAGATGAAGCAAAGAATTATTATAATCAATTTATGGGAGTTACAAGGGATTCCTGTAGCAGTGGCATTCATGTCCTCTTTCTGCCCTCAAGTCAGAAAAGTATTCTCATTTACCTTTTGAGTCTGTGACAGTGATCTATTGTCCTCTTGGTAAGTCTAGAGCTTTAATGTCAGTGACACCCAAGCAAAATAAACTATTACTGTTACAGCTGAAAGAAAAACTTCTGACATGATAAAAACCTGAGCATCTACTATGTTTTTGTTTTACTGGTCCTTAAAATTCCCTCCAGAGATTGGTCTGCTTTAATGAGTTAAATATCTAGGGGAGCTCTGTCCATTTTGTCAGTTCTGCTTCAGAATTATACACGGCGGATTCCCTCTCAAGGATAGTTTGATTTCTGTTAAATAAAGAAATATTCACCACAGCTTCCAAACGTAATTTATTCAAACTCTCTTGAAACATATTGATTTGGGTGTTCAAAGTGAGTGATTTGTAGCAGTGAATAAATCCCCCCCCGGGGAGCAAAGGTGTCTGCTGAAGATGAGACTTGGAGAGAATCCCAATGCAATCTCAAGTGCACAAGGAAAAAATTAATTATATCTGCCCTAAAAACGCTTGTGGCTAGAAAGCTGGAATTGCACAGGGAGACTGAAATCACTATTGTCCTCTTGCACATTAGGAGAAAAATAAATAAAAAAATAAAAATAAAAATAATAAAAGGAATTTGGTTTGGAGGTATAAAAAGGTTTTGAAATCTCTCCAGCATGACATTTTCTCCCCCTAGGAATGCAGAAATTCCCACTCATCCTATATGTACCGGACCCTTTTGTTACTGTTCTTATCACTGTACCTTCTTCACCTCCACAGGTAAAGCTCCTGCTGCAAGTACTGCTGCTGTCTCTGTGCACATTTCCACCTTTTCTGCTAGCAAAGCAGCTGTGGTAGCAGCAGCAGCAACAAAGGTGGTGGGAGGTACAGCAGCAGCAAAGAGCACCCCGATATTTTCCTGAAAATTTAGCCTAAAAATGTGGAGATGCTTCATAAGCAAGGTTAATTTGTAATTGGCAAAGTAATTATTCTGGTAAAATATTACAAGAGGAACAGGAAGATCTGTGACTGTGCACTTATGTAGTTTTCTGTAGCCCTGCAATTAGCAGAACATAAGCTGTTCAATGGTCATCACCATCACTAAGGCTATTCAATGGAGTAAAGGTTTCCCTTTACTAAAGGTTTCTACATTATTTATATATATATATGTTCATATATATATTCATGAGAATGAGATACTGATGACTGATTTTTCTTGTAAAATTTCAACTTTTTAGCCACTGGCATTGTGGATGTAGATATACTACTGCTATGTCCTGCAGAGGACATATTAATAAGAGCAGATGCTTTCCACAGTCAGGGCATGAAGCAATCCCAGTTTGGCTATGCTAGTTCCCCATGCTGTCACAGCAAACAAAATCAGTACCGCTTTATGCTCCCTATGAGATTTCTCTGGGAAAGGAGCTGCCTTATATAACATCACCTTAATTTTATGCCCGCGGTCCTTAGCTTGCCATGTAAATATCATTTCTTTTGCATAGTGTCCAACTGCCAGTCAATTCCCATGTCAATCTGGAATAGGCCTGGTCAGGAATTTTTCAATTAAGTATAAATTAGAAAAGACCATGTTTGGCAAAACCAAAACTGACTGCTGAAGCAACTGTTAATGACAGATGTCCTCTTAAAAAAACATTTATTTGAAAGAAAGTTTGGAAGTTGCCAAAGTATCTCACTGAAATGTTTTTTGTTTTGCTTTGTTTTACTGTCGTTTTTTTTCTTCTACTTTTTTTTTTTTTTTTCCCCTAAATTAAGGCCAGCTTTTCAAAGGGAAACTTTTGCTTTGAAATTAATCAATTTATGTTGGAAATTGAAATAAAAGTATTCAAAAAATCAATGTTTTCATTAATCCAAATTAATTTCCACATTTTCTACTTAGGAAGGGTTATTATATCTGAGACAGTTTTTTCACTATTTAGGACAAATATTTTGGAAAATGTTAAAGATTCTCAACGTATGAAAAAAATGCTCCTGTCTCCACCTCTAGACTGGAGCTGTTCAGGACTTTGTGTCAACTAGTTCCTACAGACTCTGGAGAGTTAGAAGTGGAATACAATCCTTTTATGATAATATCGATTTCTAAATTGCCTCTAAACCACTAATTTTCTAGATTTAAAAGTTGTATGATCCTCTGGATTCCAATTTGTCTTGTTTTCAAGCAGTTGTGCTGAAAAAACCCTGAGTGCTTCCACATGAATAGAGAAAACTGCTGGCATGATTAAAAATGGGAAAACAATTGAGCAGAGAAATCAGAGCTCAAGTTATAGAATTTGTAAGTAGTTGGGGAAAAACAAACAAACAAACAAACAAACAACAAACTAATATTTAGAGAATAAATTTAGAGTGCTTCTTGTACCCAAATCATTTTTATTTTTATTTTTTAACAATGTGAACAAATACCTTAAATTCAGCTCTAATTAACAGATTATTACTTATTCAGTGGTGTATACCTCATTATTTTAGAGCAGAAAACAGTGTTCCCTCATGGAAAGTTATGAATGTAACTTAAAATAAATGTTAAAGAAAGCTTTTTAGCTTACCAAAGCTTTTCCACTTAAATTGAATGGCAAATAGTAGTCACAAAGGCACTGGGTTTATTCTTTCCTCTACAGAAAATACATATTAGCTAGGAAGCAACTTAGTTATTCTATGTATCTCACAATAATAAGAAGAAAAAGAATATTTAGATATTCAAACATCTAATGTCTGCTGTTACAGTCGTCTAGACTACCTCTCTGGATTAGCTCATCCCCCTTTGAGTACACCAGCAGGCAAGTATGATTGAACTGAAGAAATGGGATTCTCTGGGAAAAATGGGGATGAAAGGCCAGAGCTTTGCACAGTCAAGCATTGTCAAATAATCAAGGAGTATACAGAGAATTATAATGCTACTGAAGTGCCATTATCTTGTGGGAGAGGAGCAGCATGACAGAGGATGTTATAACTTTTCTTCTGTCTTTACCTCCCATGAAGAGAATGGATAATATGCACCCTACTTATTAAAATATGCTTTCTGTTCTCCTTTCATGACTGTTTCATTCACCTAGGCAGAGCTCAAAGTGGCAAATATGGCAATGACAGCCTTGAGTTTGCATTTGAAAGAGTCTTCCAGGTCAAAAAGGTGTCCTAGAAAATCTGGAGGAAGGCACTGTTTGTTTTTGCCTGTGGTCAGACATGAAATTCTGTAGCTGTCTAGAGGAACTACCATACAAAATGGACTGGCAGGTATAGCAGTTACTGCTGATTTCGATTTTAATTTTTAAGGAGAAAATGATGAATAAATCAGATATTAACAGGAAATACATTTGACTATCATATTGCTATTGGCTTTGTATGAGATCAGACTTGGTTAGGATATGCACTTAATGCCTAGAAGTAAGAGAGGCCACAAGATATGAGATTTACTGACTAACAGCAAGTCAGCAGTTAGTATCAGCATATATTAGGCATATATGCCTATATGTCAGAGACAGTAATGTTAACTCCAAAACTGATACAATTTGTTATACCTAGCTCTGCTTTAATGTCAAGACTATGCTGAGAGTCATTTTCCAGTGATTTTGGCCAATCATCTATAAGATTTCACTTTTTATTGTTTTTTTTTCTTTTAAAATTCTTCAGGTATTTACTTGTCCGAAGTTTCAGGTAAACCTGTGCAAAAAAAAACAATCTTATAGAACCATAGAATGCTTTGGGTTGGAAGGGACCTTATAGACCACTTAGTTCCAACCCCCCTGCCATGGGCAGGGACACCTCCCACTAGATCATGTTGCTTAGGGCCTCATCCAACCTGGCCTTGAACACCTCCAGGGATGGGACATCTCTAGGCAACCTGTGCCAGTGCCTCAACACCCTCTGACTGAAGAAAATCTTCTACATGAGAACCATAAATTGCCATATAATTACTCCTGTCCATGGCTACAGAAGAGTAACCACAGTCAAGTTTACTGAATATTATAATAAGTTATTTAGTCCTGATTACATCTCAGCACATGAATTGTCTGGAAGGAGTCCTTTCTAGATAACTGAATGGGTCAGGGTTGCAAAATTGAGTGATATACAATGACTGCTGCCTGAAAAGTGCTGTTTCAAAGATTGAGAAATTTCCCAAAAACTTATTTCATGAGACAGGTATCTATTATTTGCGTACATTTTTTCTAGGGGCGTTGAATAAATATACCTAGGAATTACTAATCACTATTCAACATCCCTTTACTCTTATACCAGAAAAACTGTATAAACTGGTGTTATAAAATGAAAAATGACTAATGAGCTGTAAACTTTACATGAGCTGTTGGAGAAGAAGTGCAATTTAAAAAGCAGCTATAGTGTACATCAAAGGGTAATCATTTTGACCAGTGAAACGATAAAGATGCCTAGGTCTATTTCTGAGTTAACTCCAGGTATTATAAAGCCACCATTTTTTAGGTGAGAAAACAGCTTTCTTCACTACACATCATCACTTTGCACTTGCACAGAACTTTCATTAACCTCCCCGGGCCAAGATATTAACCAGGTTTCCAAATAACCCTAAAAGCAAGATGAGTTTTGGTTTCCTATACCTGACCAAATGTAAAAAGCAAGCATAGAAGGTGTTTTTTCAGTGTTTTTTTTTTTTTTTTGAGTATACATAAAAGTACTCAGTAAGGATGTAGAGCACAAGATTCTTGAATTGCTCAAATTTCTCCAGTTAGGATTACATACATTTGATTCTAGATAATGTGAAAATGTATTTATTTATTTATTTATTTATTTACTCCTATGAAGGATAAGGGAATAGAATAGAATGCAGACATACCTTATTCACCTGATAGTCAGGAAACTCAGTACTGAGATGTCAAACTGTTAAAGTGATTATTTCTATAAAAACTCAAGCTTGGATACACTGTGCTTCCTAAAGGAGTCAGGATTACTCCTGAGCAAATGCAGAGTACAGTTTGTGTCCTACTGCTTCCTCAAGAGGATGGCATATGACATGATGGAGGAGTTTGCAGGTGTTCACCTTGTTTTCCTTTTCAGAGGTGGTTCTGTCAGCTGTCTCAGCACTTTTTGCTCCCTTTCTCTATGCTCCATCCTTCCTTATGCTGTTTCATTGCAATTCAGTAGGTGCTTATGCTTCAGCCACAAGAGATGTCTACTCTAGCACTCTATTGGCAGTTCGTAGCCACTTGGCAAAAAGAAAGATGGGTTATGCTTTATCATCATGCCAGGAAACTGCAATTCGAGTCATTGAAAAGCAGTGCAGTTTTAACAGACTGACCACCTCAGATTTCAAGAATTATCTCAGTCTGGCTTCCTGCTGTAGCCATGCCTTTCTAGTAGCTTAGCTCTGAAAGTCTACTAGCTCAAGTGACTTTACGGAAACTAAGCTGCAGCCAAGAGAGTAATACTTTGGTCTTCAGCACCAAGTCAGATTCTATCACCTAAATGATATAAAAGAGACTCATTTTTTTCTGTTCCATGCTAAATGGTGTACACTGTTACTCCCTAGCACATTTTCTTCAGTGACAGCTGACATTAGTCATCCTGTGAGCACACTTGCAGTTTACATGGATTGCTTTGGCATGCTTGCTTTAGAAAAGGTAGCAAGACAATGTTTTCAAACTCCTCACACACCCCAGAAAAATCCAAACCTCAAACCAACACCAAGCCTCACATACCACAGCTTTTTGAAAAACTGTTTTTTTTTTTTTTTTTTTTTTTTTTCCTGTTCTGGGTAGCCAATATATGATCTTCCAACTAAAAATGGCCATTATACTAACCTGGATACAGACTGAAGATATCCCTCCTTCAGATACGCAGGATTATTTTTTTTTTTATCAAATGGGGCCAATAAGTTGATGTGATACCCCCCCAAAAAAAAATCAGAAACTGTACTAGATGGAAAAATTGAAATTATATATAAACAGGTAATCATTCAAGACATGCTTGGCAAATTTTTATGGTAAGAATGCTATCACTTTGGAAGATAACTTAATAGAGAGAGAGTACAGGAAAGCCAGTTTGCTTCTAATGGCATTGCTATGGTGTAATGGGGTTGAGATGGCTATATTCAAGACAGATGCTATTATTTGTTCTAGTTTTACCATAAGTGACACTATGATATTTCCAAAATCAAGCCTGAAAGCCCATTAAAAACGTCTTGCTGGCTTGACTCATAACAAAATGTAGGAATTGTTTTTTTTGTATCCTGCTGAATGGAGAAGCTTTCAGAACACTCAGCTTGATGATTCCTAGCTTTTACAGCAAAGTACAAGGCAAACTTAGTGGTCTAGTGATATGCTTTTATCGCCCTTTCTCTTTTAATGGTGTGTCTTTTTCCATCTAAGTTACTGAAGCAATGGATAGGAATGTTGCTTCCCCATTTATTCATTTACTCTTAGTTTTGTGCATTTGTGTCACTTTCATGGGAGGCTTAAAGAAGATGGTCAGTCTGCTAGTCTCACACAAAGACATTTGCATGTTTTTGAACTGAAGAAATGAGTTCTGTGCTCCAGGTGCAATCCAGATAATTGAAGTATAATTCATCATGAAAACCTATCTCTTATTGCATTTTGTTTTTTACAGTGTTCCTTTACAGTAAGCCATTGTATTGCTCTCACAGACCACACAGATTCTTAATTTGATTTCTCATCCAGTGTTCATCTTCTCCGCTTTCTCATATCCTAAAATCTGACAGTGTATGAGCAAAAAATTCCTTTCAGGAAAAAACAGCCATACAGGATTTATGTTTATATTGACTAGTCAGAAAATCTGTTCAGTGTGTCCAACTTTACACAGAAGGCAGCACGCAATCCTGCTGTGATTCACATCTGGCAGTGTGTCAGTAGAGGAGCCCAAGGGATTTTAAAAGTGTTCAGATTCCATAAAAGAACATAACCTTTAAACTTTCTACAACAGCCATTCACCACAGCTTTAATACATGATTACTAATGGAGGTTCCACTTGTGTCCAAGTCAGCCACCATACCCAACTGATCAGAAACAGCCAATAAACTGGAGAGAAAGCACAAGCCAGTAGGTGAGGACTATCCTAAAATTTAGAAGCCTGGCTAAATTTGTTGCTTACTGTCCGAATTCTATCAAGTTATTTCTTTCAATAGGAGTTGGCGACTGTAGGTTGTGAAATGATGTATTGCAGTTCTTCCTGTATAAAATATATATATATTTTTTGACTTTATGAAACAAATCTGTGATTTTAAAATCTTTCCAGTTTTGAATCAAATGACTCCAGACTTCTTACTTTTGTGCTGATCTCATTGAAGTGTATGTAACTGTTTGCAGTTATATAGCTAGAGGATGCAAGAGATGCAGATGTAATTCCCTTTTCAGCTCAGCTTGGCCTTAAACCTTGCTTTCTACATACAGGTGTAAGAACATGTGATTGACTATTGGGTGAGCAGAAAGGAGTCGTTTCTTTTTGACCAAATAGTCTAGCTCAGGCTCCAGACACTGTTTTGAGATTCTGGCTTGGACAACGAGAGACATAAGAATGACATAAGATGTGCAGACAACCAGATGTCATGGTTTTGGCTGGGATAGAGTTAATCTTCTTTGTAGAGGCTCACACAATGCTGTATTTTGGATTTTTGATGAGAATAATGCTGACAACACACCAATGTTTAGTTGCTGCAGAGCCATGCTCTCACAGAGCCATGGACTCTTTGGTTCCTCGTGCTGCCCTGCCAGTGAGGAGGCTTGGGGTGCACCAGGAGCTGGCAGGGGACATGGCCAGGACACCCAACTCAGAATAACCAAAGAGATATCCCATACCACGTGGTGTCATGTTCAGCAGTAAAAATGGAAGGGAAAGAAGAAGGGGGGGGGGGGAGGATGTTGGGAGTGATGGTGTTTGTCTTTCCAAGAAACCATTATGCATGATGAGCCCTGCTGTCCTGGGATTGACAAAACACATGCCTACAGATGGGAAGCAGCAGATGGATTCCTTGTTTTGCCTTTCTTGTGTGAATGGCTTTTTTTTTTTTTTTTTTTTTTTTACCAGGTAAACTGTCTGTATCTCAACCCCCTAGTTCTTGCACTTTTACCGTTCTGATTCTCCCTCCTCCATCCCAGCTGGGGAGAATGAGTGAGTGGCTCACTTAGTAGTGGTGCTGAGCTGCCTTCTATGGCTAAAACAAAACACCCAAGAAAAACTTTAACTTACACAAATTTGTGATTAGTGTTTAAATAAGCTATTGTGTGAGGCCATAATAGTGGACCTGTCTTCATTTAAGTCCTGGCTGGAATTACAAATGGTGTTGTACATTATTGTGTCAGTCTTATGATCACAAGATCTCAGTTTTGAGCTCCCGTATATGACTCCTGTCAAACTAATAATTTCACAGAGTAGGGGAACATACATGAAAGGTTAAAAAAAAAAAAGTGTTCTCTTTTCAGAAAGAAACAATCTCAAAATTGTCTGATACAACTCCCAGAAGAGTTCATCTCCTCATCTACAACAAATGGTATATCTGCAAAAATTCTTAGAAAAGGCATTCAGTGCATTCCCCATCCATGTTTGGTGAATATCTTCACCCAGATGAACTATCACAAGACTTGATTATAGTATAAATAGAAAAGAAAAAGGAAGAAACTTGTATTTAGAGGAAGAAATTAATTTTCTATTTAGGGGTTTAGGATAACCACATATGTGCAGAACATCTATGTACAGATAAATATCTTTTAGGGTGTCTGGTCAGGGTGAACATCCACTTAATAATAACTGCAGGAATTTGAAGAGAACTTGTCAGGGTATTTGCTGCATGCAACATTTACTGTAGGTTTAGTCTTTGTCCCAGGCAGGGACACAGATTTTGTTACTTTTAATGGGTTTTTTTTGGTTTGTTTTTGTTTGTTTTTGAGATACAATTTAAACAACTTTTTTTAGCTACACAATGAGTTAAAAAAAAATCAAACACAAACTTAATTTCAAAAGTTAAAACTGGGGCCCATTAGAACTACAATGCAAGCAGAAAATAAATAAATGAATAAATAAATAAATAAAATAATAATTAAAAAATCACACAGTGCATATTGGCATTTTTACCAAGATAAGGAAATGATAAAACCAAACGAATGCCTCCCTCTGCTTCTAGAGCACTGTGGCAATACTGGGTCCCCCAGAGCTGATCTGCTCATCTGGCTTGAAAATACCAGACCAGAGAACTCTGGCTGCAAAAACACAACTAGCACCTAGCTTTTGGAGGTGTTTTTGCCTCCTTATGTGAAATACTGGGCATCTGCAATACATTGACAGGATTAGACATTTCAGATTGAATTGCCAAAGGCAGCACACCAAGCAGAAGCCTCTGTGGCATCTTTGGCTGGCTGAAGTCTGAGCTGCCAGTCCTCAAACTCCTGATTTCTGCTAATGTGTTTCTACCATGTGGTAAGCCAAATCAAGCAGCTGTTGTGGCAAGAAACTAACTCTACAGTCATCAGCTGGAATGGTTCTCTGCACTGATTCACATGTGGCAGGGAGACAGAAGCAGCAGTTCTGGTCTGGACTGGATTAAGCTGGGGCACAACCATGAGTGGAAGATAGGTGACCAAGAGAGTACTTTAACCTGTCCCTTCCTGGAACTGAGAAACCCCGCCTGAATTGCAGAATGACTGAGATTTTTGGCCAAGGACCTCTCCTAGATTTAGGACTCTGAGTCATCTGTTTTAAAAACGCATTAAGGGGCAGGTTATGCTTTGAAAAAAGGAAATGATAGATGTGCTTTCTTGCTTTTATTCAATATCATGAAGATTAAAGAATGTAGCTCCAATACTCTCTTTGGCACTTAGGGCAAAAATCAAGGTGTTCCTGCTCCCAGGTGAACACTGTAGAGGTGGGTACTCTGCTGCCTCTCTGGCTAAGGACTGTTTAATTGTTTGATGGGTTTTAGTTTTTTGTTTGTTTGTTTTGGGTTTGGTTTTGAAAAACAATATAGTGTCAACAGAAATAGTGGAAAGGGACTTTAAATATCTTCAGGACACAATACTGGTGATTAAGGCAGGCTTCTTTTGATTGCAAAGGGGAGGTCTGAACTCCTGAGATTCACATGATGTGGAACTGAGGCATCCTGTGGTACTCACATCCCGGCTGGAGCTGTCCGTCTTGCATAGTTTTAAGAAAAAAAAAATAGTGAAGAAAATTTTAACAGTTTTTATGAGGGCGGGGGGGCTGTTAAACAACCACAAAAACTACTTCTGGCCAGGCTTCATCTCTGGCTGTGTTTTGGAATGACAGTTGATTTGTGACCTGTGTTTTGTGATGAGCTCAGCTGTTTTAGAAAACGAGAAGTACACTCTCAGCATGTCCCTTGGACCAGCCTCCTCTGGGATCTCAGGCTGAAAACTTGTCCTGATAAGAGCTGGTTGTGGCTTACTTAGCTGGAAGCAGTTTCAGGCATAACTGTTAGGAGAGTAATAGGCACTCAAGGTAGTTGACTTGGGAAATTTGGGTACCTGACGTTGTGGGAGGAATGGGATGTTGAGAATTCTTGGATACAGAGGACTGAAAGCCAATTAAATAAATCCTAGTTTGGATTCCTAATGTCTATGGAAGACTGAGGCCAAGGTACATGCAGCAGATACTGCCATCGCAGATTAAATAAAGATAAACTCTTCCTTGCCTATTTCTATGCTATGCCAATTCAACCTGTGCACATATACCTCATCCTACGAGGAAGGCTGAATGCAAATGGAGGTCTAGGAAACATTTCAATTACATGAGATTGCTTAATATATATATATTTTTTTCATAAAAAGACAGTTAGTCATGCCTGTCTCCCCCCTTTCTATTTACCAGAGCACTGGTATGTTGGAAAACAATGTCACCAATAGCTATGTTATAACATAATATTTATGCATCTTCCATAAACAGATTTGATGAGAAAAAATATTGTGGAAATTTTGGATGGTGGAAAGTGGTTTTTGTTTGTTTGTTTGTTTTTGGTTTTGGTTTTGTTTTGTAGAACAATGAAACAACATCTATTTTGAAATGTTAAGAGTATTGAATAGGATACAATGAAATTTTGAATTATCTCTAAAGAAACAAATAAACCCAGCAATAAAATCTTTGGGAGACTTGCAGTTGGTCTCCAGTAGAATCCCCACATAAAGCAAATTTAGGAATGGTATGAATATTTACTGCCATCAAAAGTTGTCTGCATTCTTTCTCTTCATGGATCTCCAGTTGCAAAGAAAGCACAGCTTTGGAAAAGTTAATCTTTCCATTCAAGAAGAATACATTTGCTCTTACTTATTCAAAGGTGTCTTAAGTTGAGTGTAGGATAGGATCAGAAAAAAAGAGAGAATATAAAATTGTTATCTGTTTGTTAGTTCTGACCTAGTTGAATGGTACATAGTTTTGAGTGCCTCAGGAAGAAATTTTAGTTTAGGGAAAATTGAACATTTTTGTTTCTTTGGTTGGTTCTGGTGTTGTCCATGTGTCATATTTTAATGCAGTTAAATTAACTCTTTAAGTTTTAAACTACTTTTTAAAGCAGGACTTGAATAAAATCTTAGCTAATGTTCAGGCTGAAAAAACATCTTGTTATAAGGACTGGATTCCTCAAATGTTACAAACATCTTCTAATAATCAAAATATATTAGAAATAATCAGCTGTTATGTTGAAAAGTGATTATAGTACATTTCTTCCATTCCCCTCAGTCCTCACTATAAAACTCTTCAGCATCTACTGCTTTTTTTCTAGTACTTTAACATTAGTTTTCTTTTTCCCGCAACATGTTCCTCTACTGCCTTATGTCTAAACTGTTATCTGTGTAGTCAGCTTACTGTTGGTGAGATCTTGCTCTGTTCAGCCTCTTATCAACTAGCGAATGGCTTTCTTCTTCTTGATGTTGCACTGGCAAGTTAAATTCATTGGATAGAAAGAGAAACAGTCTTTCTTACCTCTCTACATATTCCACTCTGTTCTGCACCAAAAATCTTTCAAACCACTTTGTTCCCAACCTTTTAAACTTCAGTCACCATTGACTTCTCTCTCATTTATCATCTCATCTGTTGAAATACTGTCATTCATTTTTCTGAGCTCTAAAATCCCTCTCTCCTTCCTATCTCCACAGCAAAAAGCCTCCTTCCTCCCTCTCACATTTATTTTTCAGCTTTACTCTTTTTACTTTTACTACTTTACCCTCCTATTTCATACTTCCAGGTTTGTATCACTGTAGCCATCACTAAATTCCTCTTTTCTTCACTAATATCCAGGCTCATGTTCTCACTTCAGTACCCATCATTACTGTCTACCATTACAGTCTCAATGCCTGATATGCCTGTATCTTGCATTCCTACATTTTGAATGCCCCATTAACATCTCCTTGATGCCTCAGTCTTTGCTGGTTATTACTTCTGCTCTTGCAGAATTGTTTCTTTTCCTGAAAGATCTGGATAAACAGTTCTGAGATGTACACATAATCTAAATCTTTCTGTAGACTGTCTCTGTCAATAATTCAGTTTTCCTGCTCCCCAAGTTCAGCAGTTCTTGCCTCAGAATGTAAGCAGAAAAGCAGGTGGAGAGCCAGGGGCAAAAGGCTCACACTGAATATATGACTGTGGAATAAAAAGTTCTTCAGATCATATAGAAGGGCTGTATGCCAGGCAATGAAACAATATTTAGCATCTCAATAGAAGATTCATCCCACTTAATGAATGGATAGACTTCTGTTCTGTGGAGCTGACTCAAGCACTTCCTGCTCAGGCAAGGAAATTTTTGTAGTTTTGTGGAAAGAACTAGTCAGAGTGAAATTGAGCTGTCTGCATGTTTTGTCATAAAGTAAGATTAAGCAGATTTTTCTGGTAGGGTGGAGGCCTGTATTCGTGTTCATCATTCCATGTGTTGAAACGTTGGTAGTTTTGCATTGCAGTTCTTGATTTGAACTGACATGTTTTCTCACTGGCATTGACTTGTGGGCAAGTACTATGATACTTTCATGGAGAATATTTTTGATTTCATCCTTTAGGATGCAGGAGCACCCTAAGAAAGTATATTTCCGCTCTTATTGTCAGAAGTCACCCCTGGCCACTAACCATCTATACCACTAAAGATCAACTTCTAACCTTCCCATTCCCATTACTACTACTTTGGACACTTCTCAAAGACAATCAGAAAACTTCTTGAATTTAGTTTCTTTGGCTTTATCCTAATTTACGACATCATCGTTGTAATTTTGCTATGACTGATGACTTCTGGAGAGAGACTGACAAAGATTAGATATGCTTGCTAACAGTGTTCTGTGTAAGTCCACATCTGAAATTCTGATTTTGTGGAGTTGCAGATTAGTTCAGAGTCCTAGCCATAATAAACACGTGTTGTGTATACTTTCTATCTGCTTTAAGAAGCTTTGCTTACAGGGGGACCAAAATCGTATGTTCTAGCCAGCTGGATGTGTGGGAGGTTCCCATGCCCCATCTACATCGCTGTCTTGTGAACAAGACAAGATTTCTTGCGTCTGTGTGTGGAAGTATGATAAGAGAATGAGACAGGCTCAGACACTGGGATGTTGGTGGGATGTGGAGTGCTTCATGGAGTAAACAGCCACTGGACGCCCAAAAGGTAAGTGTTCATTGCTTGGGCACACAGACCAACTCAGTACTGTCTCCACATATTTTTTTTGGGGTACCTGAGCTCCAGAATGTCCTTTAACAAATAGCATGTGCATATCTACAACCTCAAGGTAGCTGCTTTTTTGATTAGGGGACTCTCCTCTGACACATGTAGATAATACTCATGACACATGTTGGCCTCTGGTATGGCACCCATGCAACATCTTAAGAAGGAGATGTGTTTTCAATGTGCTAATTGCACCAACCTCGCACATCACTCAGAAACACTGAAAAGCATTCAAAGTCTGAAACAGTCTGAAGCCAAATTTAGATGGTTTCTGAAAGGCTTTAATGTTTGTTTGAACAATACAATTTTTTTTTTTACTATTAAAGAATAAACTGAAGTCGTGTTATAATTGCATTTTCCGGGGGCATTGCTGCCTGTTAATCACATCAGACATTTGGACATCATTCAGCTATCGTAAGTTTGGGCTTGGCCAAATTTCATTTCCCAGTTAGGTCCCTGCCCTGATATAGGGCTGAGTATTTTCCTTATTGCATGTTAACAGCTAGGATAGCAAGGGGAATAAAATATATGTCATGCTTACTGTCAGTTCAAACCTTTGCTTGGGTGTAAAGACAACTTTTGAGACGTGAGAGTGAAAACTTTATAAATCCACATGGTCTGTTTCCATTCAAGTCTGCAAGTGGGTCAACATTACCTAGTTCATAACACAATTCAACTTTAAGAATAATCATGAGCCCATTCATTCAAATGGCCCAGATTCTTCATTACCTTGACAAATGTTTAATTTATCCTGTGATTTGACTTTTCTTCTGAACAAGAAGCAACAAATCAAAGTGGATGACATTCTTTTTTTGTCCTGTGAAATATCATATGGGGGAACCAAAGCAATTGCATCACACAGTTGTCATTGTTGGAACACTGTTCTTCTAGACTAACATCTTAGTATGTATGCTCATATTTTGTTAGTTTATCTAGTTCTACAAGATGCCAAAATTGAGAAGCACTTATAAGTAACTTACAGAAATTTCCTGAAAAAGCAATTTTGTCTGACAAGAGAAGGTATATTAATGCTTAAGCTTTCCCGTATCCAGATCAATGTGGAAAGGTAATTTGGTGATAGAAAAACAAACAAACAAACAACAACAACAAGAAAAACAAACAAACAAAAACAAACAACTTTCAGGCACCTCTAAACCTAGTAGTAAACAAGAATAAATTTGGTTTCTTTTGGGAGAGTGAATGAGAATTCTATTATACCAGATTTTTTGGCTATTAAGTTAGCAAGACCTTGTTTTGTTTCTTCCTTTATTTATTAGGTTTGAAATAATTCCAAAAGCAACTTTATCAACTTTTAAAGAAATTACATCCATTAAAGTTACATGAAGTCAGAAAAGCTTTCTGAAGTTAAGTATATCTTTAATATTAATATACTAATTAAATTTTTTTTCCTGAGATATATTGATATATCTTCCTATTTTTTTTCTCTCGTCTTGTTTCTTGTTTATTTTCATTCTAATACATATAGATAGAAAGATAGATACAAATATTAAATTTAAGGTAGGGAAAATTCATGCAGGAGTTCATGTAATTTATTTATTTTTTTTACTAACTACTATTTCACCTGAAATGTTTTTTCTTTTTCTTTCACATTGTATAACTTAGAATAGAAGTGGCTATGGGTCAGCTATCACCTTTCCTTCTGACAACCAGTCACTTGTTCACCTCACCAGTGGTGAATCATTATCAGCAGGCCTCACAGGTTGCAGCTTCATCAGAAATGAGTATCAAGATACATCTTTCAGTTAGGTCCAGATTGTAGAAGTTTATGTAACTGAGTCTTTTCTTACACAGACTACTTTAAGAGTTTTGATGCCATTATTTACAGCAAGGAAGGCTCTGTGTCACAGCACTGAAACTCAAGCAACACAACTCTATGCTTTCTTAAGGTGTTAGGTGCATCTTAGCATGGAATCACCTTTAAATAAATGGGAGTGAGAGGATGACTGTGTAGTAGTCATGCAGCCTATTGCATTCCTACTACAGTGAACTCCACAGATCAAGTTATGAAGAGAAAGGGCTGGAGGAGGTTTTTCATGAATGGAAGGAGTGCTGTTGCCATGGCATTTGAGCCTTCTTTCCTCCCAAGATATGGAGATTTTGCATTCTGAGGATTCCCTCCATCTTCTGAGGTCTGTTTGATCTAAGGAGCAATATGGGGACAAATATTTAAACGGGAGTGAGATGAATATGTCAGATGGACAAATAAAAGGAAGGGAAAACAATTTAATATGGATTATTGCATAGGAACAAATGGAGAATAAGCTAGTTTTCAATAAATGCATATGGAAATGAGAAAAAAAAGGTTTTCAGCAGGAGCTCTGGAACACCCTTTGAATAAGAATAGATGTAAGACCCTTCCTGCTTCTAATATTAAATTGATCCAGAATAGGAAGGAAAAGTAAGAACTGATGGTTGGAAACAGCTGGGGATTTGGATGCAATTAGCCAGGGTGTTCCCTCCAGTCTATGTTCTTATTTTCCAGTGTTCCTAAAACTACTCCTAAGCCACCTGCTGGAATTGGCCATACTAATAAAAAGCAGCCTAATCCAGAGAGCTGCTGAGTACATGCCGCCAGCCTGGTTCGATAGCAGTTGATTTGCTTGGCACCCTGCTGCATACACTCTGTACCTCTGAGGATAAGACTCTAGCACAATTTAAAGTAGTCTCTCACCTATGTGGATTGCGGTTTGATACAGACTGAAAAATAAATAAATAAATAAATAAATCTGCTGCATGAATATTGTTCAGCTTAAAACAAAAAATACTGTCTTTAGGTGGTTCCCATTAGTATCTCACTGCACAGGGTGCAGTCCAAGTCAGGGTGTCTCTGGCATTCAGTCCCTTTGCTGCATATGATCTCACTGTCCAGCAGAATAGTTTCTATTTAACAGCCTAAATAGAGCTCTCACAATCACATGTTTGAAATATGACTGGTGGCATTGCATGTAAGAATAGTTTCTGCCATAGAAGTCCATTGAAGTTAATGGAAAAATGCCTTATACGTTAACAGCAATTGAATTATTTGGACAGTTAAAACCCCTGTGAACCTTAAACCATCTGAATTCCAGCTACAACTCAGTCTGCAATAAATTACACTTTCAGACAAATTTAGTCTTCTTACATTAAAGTTCTTTTAAACCATATTTACTTGAATTCAAAGAGACCTTTCCCCCTATCTTTAAAGGGACATGGAGTGACTTCTTTTCACTAAGAAAAAACCTACTTTACATTTACTTGGGCCATCAGTGTACTTCAGGGCAAATATACTGGAGAAGTTGACTGGGAGTAACTTATGCTGCAGCCCGTGGATGTATTCTGTCACCATGCTACGCACAAGGCAATTTATTCAAAATATCTTAGACTGCATTAAAAATAAATATACATATAATATAAATTTATAAAGTATATGCTGATGTAGGCTGATGAAAACACCTCCCCTAGGCCAAGCTCTGATTAAGCCAAAGAATGTATAGTGTTGTTATCATTCAGAGTAATTTGGGGTTAGAAAATGTATTGTGTATTCATTAGCAGAATTAGACGTGTTGACTTGTTAGTCCACTCTTAGTCCTCTTGTTGCTAGCAGTAAAAAAAAAATAAAAAATTGTGTTATAGCTGTGATCTCATAGGATCTTTTGTCACACACACAAAAAAAAAGATAAACAAAACATATATGCAGAAAATTATTGTATTGTATTGTATTGTATTTTTAATTTAGTAAAGCTAGAACAAGTGTTATCCGACTGACTTTACTGTATTGGGAATTGTATAGACAGATCTATAGGTAATGGTTTAATGAATCATGCACACACATACAAGAAAGAAAACACACACACACAAACACACACACACAAAAACAAACGAACAACAAAAAAAACTAAACTAAACAAACCCAACAGATTTTTTTAAAGAACTGATGAGCCAAATATCAGTAGATATATGCAGAAGGTATCATGCCACCAACTATGTTTCCATTCTCTTCTTCCAGTTTACAAAATTTATGGTTACATTGCTCGATTATCCAAAGCTACCATGTTTTCGAAGTTTCTTTCTTCCTATTGAGGGATATTTTTCTAACAGGGCCATAACTAATACTTTTAATATTGATATTCAGGTTACATATTCAAGGCATCAGTGTAATTATATTGGATGAAAACATGTGGGCTTTGCTCTGGTCATTTTTAGAATGGCTAAGAACATTTGAACAGAAAGACTGACTTCTGAGTCAAATGCAAATTCCCATTTTTGTCCTGTATCTTAAGCTCTCACTGATATTTTACACCTGATCATTACTTTGGTAAAAAAGAAAGCTGTTAAGTTGAGTGTGAGTCAAGATTCTTGGTGTTAAATTCTGACTCTTGAACGTCTTTTCAACAAGAAATTTGATTCCTGCCCTTTATATTCAATTTATGCATCTGCCAGTACTTTACTGTGTGATCCTGGGAAATCACTTAATTAATGGGTATCTGTATTTCTTTTCCATGAAACAGCAGTGCTGTTTACTATGTCCTAGAACACAGAGGTGATGTGATTCTTTGAAAAATGAGCTTGTAGCAAAAATGGCATGATGGGACAATTATCTTAAAAGACTTCCTAGGTCTGAAACCCAGAAATCTGGAAAAACAGTATTAATAAGGACAGCCTTTTCATAATGTGCTCTGTATTCATTCTCAGTGCTTACTAAATTGTCTAGATTCTCAAGATTGTTATAATATGAAAAATCGTACCCTCCTCTTTTACAGTTTGGAGCTTTCTGGACTCTCTGTTTTCTTAAAAGTTCCTGAAATGTCACTGGCCTTTACACCCTGTATGAAACCAGGTCACGGTGTTTGTCACAGCATTATATGCCTGGCCAAGAAAAATGCTCAGTAGAAGTCAAGTCACACAGGGTATATAATTTTCCTATTATATCATGCACATACAGATATGAGCCACACCCCTTTTCTAAACTTTACACTTTCTTGCTAAATGTTTGAATAATTCTCCTCTATGCTGTTATGTGTGAAAGAAATCAATATTAAACATAAAAACAACACCACCACATCCAACAGATTTGATAGAATATTATTAATAATAATCATATGAAAGACTTGAGTGAACTTAATAATAATTAAAGGCATTCCATATGAGTTATGGTAAATAAAAAATTAAAACTATATGGCTATATATTTTACATAAGGTTATCAATTTGATGGCTGAATTTGGTGGCTATATTGCCAATGTAAATACGTTGACTTCTGTTAGTACATATAACATTGTGATTGTAAAATAAATATGATAAAAATGAACTTGGTAAACATTAAATGTATTAAAACCTGATAAATCTTGGTCTGAAATTAAAAATAGGGAATAACTTTTAAGCAGGTGTGTTTCTAATTGGGTCTTTCAGGAATATGTTATTTTATTCAGCTTGACAACCTTCCCTCTACTATGAACGAAACGGAAGGAACCATAAAAATTGCTAATGCTAATGTTTGTAGTAGGCGAATACTGAGGGAACAACATAGGCTAACAAGGGCAAATCACTGACTTAAGGTGATCTGGATCCATCGGTAACTAAGTCACAGCAAACAGGGATTTACTTTGGTTGAATCTAACATCACATACCAAAGGAGAAAAGATGCAGGCCAAAGCCAGAGGCTGGAAGCTCCATCCTGAAAAGATGTGACATATCTATATTAGAAAGCTAAGCAATTCCAGGACTTCTTCTCTGGCTCTGAGGCCAAACGGCCAATTTAGTTATATTCCTATAATTAGACTGCCCTGCTCTGAATAACAGGACTGCTTCATGCAGGCATTTTATTGGGAATTCTCCCTGGACTGCGCTAGTTTTCTAGCCAGGGCTGGGACCACTCTAACAATGCTATATGCAGATGGTCAGGTTCTGGTGCACAAGCTCAGGCTTCTGTTGTTTTACAGGACATAACCTGGGAATCTAACGGGAACTGAGTCACAGCAAGTAAAAGAAGTGCTCAGTGCAATACTGCACCTGGAAGAGCTGTCCTCCCTTAGCTACATAAAACTGAAAACTTAGACAGCCATGTGAAAGCTGTGTTAATTCTGTATTTTTCACTGACTGCTATTGAAATACAGTTGGGAAGTCCGTAGATGAAGAGGGATATTGATCAATTGAAGCAGGTTTAAGAACGGCTAAGACATCAGCTGAAGGAGTATGGAACATATTTCATGGTAAATGCCCTCAGAAGACATTTAGTTTAAAAAACAGAAAAAAATCAGGAGTGGATTTCTCAGTTTCTGAGTAGCCTATATTGCACGATGCAAGATGGCATACAGATAGGAGAGGTAAAATAAGGTCATTTTCTTCCACAGGGTACAGTGCTGCTTTAACTAGATTTTTTCCAGTGTTCAACTTATGTCAGGTCTCTCTACCATACATTGCAATTTGCAGTTAAGACATGCTCTTTGAGACAGATATTTGATATGGGATGGTTCTTCTGCAAACAGAACTCAGGACAAACCCCATAAACAGTCATATTTCTCTATAGTGAATCTTTGTATACTCAGTCGCTGACCAATGCCCAGTTGTACATGACTGTACCATTCAAAGATGCCATTTTCATGACTTCATAATTTATGAAGTTGCTGCATTTACTGGGTAGAGGTGTACCCTCTCTGCTTTTCTATGTCCTCACCACACGAGTACTGTCTTGACTTTTTTCAGTAGCTCTATGACTTGGTTTTACATATGAAATAATCAGATATTGAATTTGAAAATATCCTTGTCTATTCTGGTCAGCATGATGCTTACCATGCAGCTAAGACTCTGATTACTATTATCTTTTTTTTTTATTTTTCCACATTGTCTGGGTCAAAAAGTGTTTGTAGAGACCTTTGAATACATAATAAATATAACAGTGAAAAAAAACAGGACAAACTAAACTCTTGTTACAAGATTATGAGATATATCAAGCTGAATGAGTTAGATTATCAGATCATTATATGACAACTGCATTCCAACAAACTAGTTCAGAGTTAAGCGTGAAAATAATTTTTGGGTGTACTTTTGAACCGTTGTAAACGAACAATAAAAACAGGTTACACATCTCAATCCTCTCTTCCCAAACTCATCTTGAAAGCTGTGAAAATTTTCTGATTAATATTTTAGAGATTTTTCATTTCTGAAGATATTAAGACTTGGAAGTAAAACTACCTTTTGGACACAAAGTAATTAGGACCACACTTCCCACCTACATTCATTAAACCTGGGCTCCTTGTGAAGCCCTTGTAAAGGAAGTTATTACTCACTGCTCTTGTTTTTCATTTGATGCAAACAATTGAGAAAGCCACATCTACACCACCCAAAGGTGTGGTGCAATATGAATGCTGGAGACTGGGTGCTGCCTGCAGGGCTGGGTAAGAGCACCCTAATAAGGTGGATTGACTAAGAAACTCCTAATTTCACAAAGTCACTCTCATTGCATAAAGGATAAATAGTAACCACACTATTAAACATGTACTGCGTGTTTTCCTCTTATTTAGGCTTTTAGGAGATCAGCATGTATACGGTGACACTAGTTGGTAGCGTGAGAAATGTAAGGACTTCCTTAAGCTCCTTCCCTTAGCTGCAGCGTGTCTAGGGCTGGTTGAACACTTGCCTCTTGGAGTGCCCTGCATTTTGAGCCCTCTCATCTGAAAGCTGTCTGAACTGCAATAGGCATAGAAGTGTTGTGCTAAGGATGCCCTGACAGCCTTCATCCATGATTCCTGTGGTCTAATTGCTTTATCTTTGAACACATGGGGTTATTTTACTGCAGCTGTCACGAGTCGCTGATAAATGAAGACATTGTTACAGCACACCACAGCACAGCAAAATATAACATCGCAAAACATAACACAGCAAAACAGCCCAAACCATATTCAACCTTCCTAAAACAGACTACCAGCAAGTCTTGCTTGGACTTGCACTGAACCAAAATTACAGACCAAAGTGACATATTCAATTGACTTTTACAGCAGGAAGCCATGGTAGAGTGACTCCCTTTAAAGGCAGCATTTTCTCAGTTATACTCTCTGATGGGCAGCACATATAGAGTTAGGTCTATATAGAGTCATCCAGCTTGTGATCTCTCTCTCATACTTCAGCAAGCACAGAGCTGGCATCACTGGAAGAAGAGCCAAGATGCTTTAAATGAAGCTGCTTTGGTAGCAGAAGCTGCATAGCTATGTTAATGCATCACTCACTAATTTACTCCCTTTCTCACTGATGAAACTAGGCTAGTTATTTTGTATTTTTGTATGGAGAAGGATTATGCAGAGCAGTCGTAGTGTTGAAGATGTCTAAGTGTCTTTAAGTGCAATATGTAATACTTGGCTTTAAGATTTAAGATTTTTGGCTAGAAATCTACCAATTTCTAAGAACTTAATGCCATTTGATTACACAATAAATAATTTATGAAAATTGTGATTGTATGAAAGGTAAGAAACATTTCGTTCATATTTTATAAACAAGGAACCCAAAGACAAAGCTATCACTCAAAACATTAAGATATGATAGATTCAGTATTAAATCAGTTTGCATTACTTTGTTTTATTCTTTTTTTTTTTTTTTTTTTAATTTAAGCCCAGATTCATTAATATACCAGAACAGCACAAATTATTCAAAGCACAGCAGTCATTTAAATTGAGTTTACATCTATTTTGCATCACCAGAGCAGTGCAGAACTGCTGAAGCATGTGAACCCAGCCCCTACTTTGGAGGCCCCACATTTAGCTGTGGCCCAGGTTGCATGGTGGCTGGGCAGGAGCAGCAGTGCAGACCCTGAGTTCATTGGTTTGTGTGCTTTAAGTGTTCCCACAGGTTCCTGCCATAGTTACACTGCATGGCTGCTTCCTTTGTGCACATTAGAGGCAGCAGCTGTGCCAAGGGAAACCTTCTGAGAGCAGACACCCAGCTTCGGGTAGAGGCACAATTATTTTTTTTTTTTCAGACAGGAGGTCTCTGAAGCAGCAAACTTCCTAGTGGGACCGCGTGACACAGGCATGAATCCCCCCTGCCTCAGTCCTGCTGTAGCCAGGACCTGCCAGGGTGCTGAGCTGAAAGGCTCCGTTCCTTCAGGGGGTGCAGTAGCCCCTGAAGAGCCAGCAAAGCTACTCACACAAGCCTACTTACAGCCTGTATGGTTATAGCCATTAGCTATAGCCAGGAATAGGTAAACTTAATTACAACTTATTCTATTCATTTGTTTTTATACCCTATGCACAAGCTTTTAATTAACAATATGGAAAGTTTGATTGCATTATTTCATTACAAAGACTACTTAGGACAAACAAGAGGTCAATAGAAATGCTAAATTTCTTGAATGATTTCAATTTAACTAATTTTAACCGAAGCTAATTAGCACATTAATTTTATGTTCTTAGAAAACTCATTATACATTCCCAGAACAAGCACTACAAGTATGGTGAGGATATATTTTTCATCAAAAATGCTGAAGTTGAGACATTGGGTACAAGTGCAAAATAAATCCATACGTGAAATCATTGAGATGTTATAAGAAGGGAGCTAATGGAACTGCGACCAACATCTCTGTAAGAGCTAACACTGTTTCATTTAGTACACTTCTTGAGTACTCATAGAAATCTCCCCCTGTTTTATATTTAAAGGCACGCATGTGAAGCATACAAGTAAGAACGTTGTTTCATTTGCTCATTATAGAAGCAGAAAAAAAGTTTAATCTTATTTAAAAGATAGTAGGATTATATTTTTTTCACACATGCATTTTTGATGATGGAAAGTTTATATTCGTATGTTTGCCACATATATGTATACCTATACATACTAGTTTGAGACTGGCTTATGTCTGAGACTGACTGACATCCCTTATATCCTGTCTTCATAATCATACCACTTGGTCTCTTCTTTTAGTCTGTTGGGAGGTGAGGATTACAGCATCTGAGGTTGCCAATATTTTATCTTTTGTGAAGGATTTCTCAGCTTACATGAGTTCTTACGGTTCTCCATGGGCCCACAATTTGCTGTGGATTGTGTTGTTCTAAGTTGTGTCTGCACCTGATTTCAAACAGTAGGAACTTCTGGATCTTTGGGTCCATGTGGTGCTTTTGTAGCTCTCTGGGCTCTTATTCTTTTATTACTCTTGTGACGAACTCAAAGAGGGCCTAACAGTGAGATCAGGAAAGCTTTCTGCCATGTTAATCTGACCAAGGATTCTGCTTCTTAAGGATGATTCAAACTCAGTAGCACTCGTGGGGAGAAGACCTCGTGTCACAAGTCCTTCCAAATCACTTAGATTTTATGGGACATTTAAACTTTACTGATGAAACCGTGTGCATCGTTCAATATGCACATTCCTTATAATAAGCTTTACACAGATGAATTAATTAGCAGAGAAGTTACACAAATGTGCCGAGTTCATAGATGTATGTAGATTCCATTTTGTATTTAGTATACTTCTTGAAAAAAAAATGCAGTTTGAAAATAAAACATTTTATCTTCTGCTTAGGATAAGTAGAAAACTGGATTAGGACAGGATTTTTTTTTTCACCAAGCTGTCAGTCAGACTTTGATTCAAATCAATAGTGCAGAGAGTTAATTTTCAGCAGACAGCTTTTCAGTAGCCTTTTTGAAATGAGTTCATGGGTTCACGGCAATTTTTTGTGCACAAGTACCCATGTTGAATAACAAGAAAAAGAACGACTATTCTTATCTGTAGATTTCAACAGGAAGACTGAGAGCTTAATATGGCTTTACACTCCTAGGCAGACCTCCTAACTCAGTGTTAGATGAAATGACGGGACTTGTACTGCCAGTGCTGTACCTGCTCTGGAGTGAGAGGACACTGCTAGCAACTTGTGCAGGCACAGTGTGCGCTCTTTGTCACACACTGAATGAAATTATCAGGCAGCAGGTTCATAGCAAACAAAAGGAAGTACTTTTTCACACAAATCATAATTAAATTGTGGCGCTCATTGCCACAGAATGTGGTTGAGACCAAAGTATAAATGGATTAAAAAAAAGGAGCACAGAAAGTCAGGGGCTTATTACACATGATGGCCTGGAAGCAAACTCCAGGTTAAGAAATCCCTGTACTACAGTTTGCTTGAACTTGAAAGGATATGCCAGGAAAAAAACACTGTATACCAGCCCTGTTTCTTACATTTTTCTCCCTTCAGCATCTGCTAATGACTACAGTCAGAGCCAGGATATTGGACTAGATGTCCAACTCACTATAGCAATTCTTTTGATCGTATGCTTTTAATCAAATTATGTTCCCATTTCGGCTACTTAGAAGGATCTAAGGCCCTGATTGAGAAAGGCATTTCAATGTCTGACTCTCACGTATTTTAGGGAGGTAAATACTTGCATCTATCATGGCCTGCAGTTCTGAGGCAGTAAACTTACTGGGGTGGGGCACACACATCTTTTGTTAGGACTTTGCTTATTCTGAGTACGGAATCAAATGAAAATACATATTTGATAACAGTGATAACAGCGTGTAACACTGTGTCTTTATAACGGTGAAATAATTTGTTTGCCTAAACGACTTGGGCCACGGGAAAATTCCCTAGTGATTTACGTAAGGATGATGCCACTACCATCCACTGATTTGGATAAGGATTAACTTCCTTGATACAACTCCCCAAATTTGCAGCGTGTGTATATTACATTTGTTGAAAGCTATTTATCACCTGTTACCCATAATACTATTGCCAGACAATATGTAACTTACATTTACCTAGCAGGGTATTTGAGATTTCATCCATTTTGCAAAAGCATCTGGCTGCAAACCTGAGACACATATCGGTGAAAATCCACATACGGAAATGAGGAAACCGAATGCCGAAAATCCTAAATTTTACCCCTGCCGATGCTAAGCCTGACGGCGCGGGTAAGGTCCCCTGATGAATCAACAAGAATCAGCTATAAATTGTGCAACGCGGGCTTGACAGCCGAGCAAGAGAGACGACCTCAGCCTGCTTAAAACCGCGGGCGGGTTCATCCCGGGGAGAGGTGAGGAACCGCAGCGCACGGCGGCTTTGGGAGGCTGCCGGGGATTGCAGCATCCCCCCGCCGCACCGGCAGCGGCAGCAGCCGGGGTTTCCCCGGGCTCAGGGAAGCCCCGCGCCGCCCGGGGCCGCGCCGCCGTGCGGGGACCGGGGCCGGGGGTCGCACCGGGAGCAGCCCCAGTCCCGCCACCCGCTCCCCCCGCCGCCGTGCTGCCGCCGCCGGCATATACCGGGATGGAGGCCGGGGCAGGAGGCTGGCGGTGCCGCAGGGCAGCACGGCGGGGGCGGCCCCCGGGGGCTCCCCGGCCCGCTGGGGGCGGCCGAGACGGGGGCTTGGGGTAGGGGAACGGGGGAGCGGGAAGCAACTCTCGGCTTCGGAGCAACGACT
The DNA here is from genome assembly GCF_009769625.2 of Cygnus olor. Lineage (NCBI taxonomy): Eukaryota > Metazoa > Chordata > Aves > Anseriformes > Anatidae > Cygnus > Cygnus olor. The sequence goes on along the minus strand of NC_049171.1, from coordinate 67,387,809 downwards.
CGGGTGTTCGCCCGCACCTTACGCCGGCTCCTCGGATGAAAACGGTAATAGCGATAATAATGCTAATTGCTGCCCGCCGCCCGCCAAGCAGAGCCGCGATACGCGGGGGAAGGTCAGGAGGGAAGGGAGGCAGGAGGAGCGCTGCCTCAGCTGCGAGCCGGCGGCTGTCACACCGCCAGCCCATGCCCCCGGCTTCCCCGGGGGCGGCACGGTCCCCCCCCACTTCCCGTGTCCCCCCCTTTTCCACGTCCCCGCCCCGGGCTGGGCAGCATCGCCCGGCTCGGCGGATGCCCGACGGCACCCCGGGCACGAACCGGGGGGGCGGCGGGGGAGGGCGCGGGCAGAGCCCGGCGGCACCTCTCTCCACCCCTTTGTGCATCGCGGGCACGGAGCCGCGCGCACACATACACACACACACACGCGCGCATACACACACACACACACACACAGAAACACCACCTTGCAGCCTCGGCGCCGCAGCCGCCCGTTGTAACACACACACACACTGCCACACACACAGCCGGTCCCCCCATTTTCAGCCTCACTCCACCGCCCTCCATCCATCCTCCCTCTCACCTCCCTCCTCTCTTCCTCCCCCCCTCCCCTTTCTTTTTTTTTTTTTTTTATTTTTTCTCCCCCCCTCCCCACTCCCCCCACCCCGCGCATCAGTCCGAAGCAGACATTTTGCTGCCGTTCCGCACGGTTCAGGCTGAAACCCCAGCGGAGAGCCTTACCCACCCCCGCCCGGCTGCGTGCGGTTGGCGCTGAGCGATCCCGGGAAGGGCTGCGGCGGCTCGTCCTAGCGGAGCTGGGCTGCTGCCATCCGCCCAACTTCAGCACCCAGCCGGCAGGGAGAGGAGACGGCGGCGGGCGGGCGGGCGGGGAGGGAAGGAGGGAAGGAGGCAGAGCAGGGAGGAAGGGCGGGAGGCAGGGAGGCAGCGAGGGGAGGGTGCGAGGAGCGGAGGCTGGGAGCCTCGGCACATGCGCTCTGCCACCGAAGCGGGAGTTTCCCCGCTTGGCCCCGGCGGGTGAGTCACGGAACGGCACGGCTCGGCACGGCTCGGCACGGCCCCGCCGCCCGCCCGCCCGCCGGCCGCGGGGATGCTCGGGGGATGCTCGCGGGAAAGCCCCCGGCGCAGCCCCGGCACGGCCGCGCTTCCGCGGGGCGCCTCGGCGGGGGGCCCCGGGGCTCCGAGGGCGGCGGGGGCCGCGGTGAGCTCCCCCCCCCCGGGTGTCTCCGCAGCCCCGCGGCAGCCGTGCCGGTGGCTTGGGAGTGCCCTGCGGCAGGCAGCCAGGAGCCGCGATGGTGAGGGGTGGCTGGGCTGCGGCTTAGGTGTTTTTCTTGTCCGCATATAGGTTTGTAAAAAAAGAGAAGTAGGTGTTTAAAACGCTACCCAACTCTTCCTTCCGCTCGTGCAGGCGAGAGCAGTGCAGGCATTTAGAGCCTGAGTAACTTTTTGATGTCAGGCACCTGAAGCACAACGCCTGGATAAAGAACCAGCGTGGATCTGTCAGTTGTGACCGTTAAGAAACAACACCAGGATGTTCTGAAAATCTGGCTTCGAATCCTGAATCCTGCCAGATCTTGCCAGTCATTTTTTCCCCAGCTTCCCAAACTCCAGTTTCCAAATTTTGGCTCGACAGAGAACGTTACTTAGCTTCCCTGCTACACCTTAAAAATCTGGAGCCTGATATGCCTGAAGGCAATGGCACTGGAAAAAATACATATTTGGCACCTGGATCCTGTCAAATCATGCCACGAGTCCAGAAATGTTAATATCTCAAGAGAGAACACATTGCTGCATTTACCACTCAGTCAAAACAATCTGGCAAGACGGTACAAAAAGGCACAAGGCTGGGTTAAGGTGGTACCGCACCTCGCCAACAGCCCATACTGGTTCTCTTCACAACACCGATCTAGACTCCTGTGCATCCCAGATAGATCCCACAGTCAAGTGTGCAAAAACTGAGGCCAGACCTGTGTGTATATTAGTAGGGTTGAAATTAAAAGGTTTGGAAGCAGTCCAGAGGGGAAGCAAACTGTCACTCTTATTTTCTTCTGATCCTGACCCTCATGGCAGAGAAATCTGAGAAATGGAATACATAACTTTGCTTGATACCAAAGGTTATTGGCTAAGTGAAGGCCATCATGGAAACTTCATATCATGTTTCCATCCATGGTAGCCCTTCAGTTTTCCACAGGCAAAATTTTTCCAGGCGTTTCTTCTGTGGCTTACAGGTGCTCATACATTGCCACCTTTTCCCTGGCAATTGTCCCCTTCTGCTCCTACAGCCTTCTCTTGATTTGTTCAGCCATTTTAAACATAATAAAGCAAGAACAGGAGACATTTAGTTTGATATTTAAGCTTTTGTTTAGGAGTTGAAGAAGATCTTGATGGCCCATTTTTTTGTTTTGTTTTGTTTTGTTTTTTCCTCCAACTATGCCAAGTGTCTTCATAAAAATGTTACCTACATGTAGAGTTTTGCCCGCAGAATTTTTAGTTACATACCTAAATAAAGATGTAGGTGTAACTCCAAGTTAAGCAACCAAGTGGATGGCAATTTGGAAATCTTTATGGAAATATAGCTCACGTTGTGTTTCTTCCAAAATACTGTTCAGAGTTTTGAAAATGAAAAAAAAATGCTTATGAAGTGTTAACGGTGTTGAATATGCTTCAAACTCATTTTCACTGTTCACAGACAGTTAAAGGGAAGTTAAAACTGCCTTTTCTTTAGGCAGTCCACACCCTGGATTGAAGTAGGATATCCCTTCTGTCAAGAATACAACAAATGTGTAAATTAGATTTTCTGATCCTCCAAGAAGGCCCTGGGAGACATTCAGAAAATAGCATGTTTTGCTATCAAAAATATGCAAACCAAGAACACATATACCCAGAGATGTAAATAGGAAAAGCAATTAGAAGGCTCACTAACAGATGTGCTGCCCAGCACTAGGAATCACATGCCTGCTGCTCCTGTACTGATGGCATTTGACAGGTTGTGTAATGGTACAACAAGCAACAGCATAACACTGCCCTGTTGCTCCTTGGATTCTCCAAAAGGAAAGATAGTTTTATATTCTGCCAAACCAGTGTTTTGAGCTTTGCATATCTGCAAAGTTTAAAGGAAAAAAAAAAAAAGTGTAATTAGACATTGCGCTCCAGAAGGATTAAGAGTGAGTGATGAAGGACAACTAGGAAGAATGAATGTTCAGAACTTCATACTTGTTCTATTCTGAGTCTCTTAACAGGTTTTGCTAAGTGATGATTAAAAAAAAAAGAAAAAGTATGTTACTATACATTAGGTATATTAACATTTAATATACAATTAAATTTAAAGAACTTTGATGCTATTCTAAGGCCTCAGCTCAGGAAAGTCTCCCTTTTTAGGAAATATTCCTAAAAGGAATATACTTAAATGTCATACGTTGGAGCTTATTAATTTCATACTGAAGACAGTAAGCCTTTAGAGCTTCCTTAATATTAGAACAACAGTTTTGATGACAGTTTTGTTCTGACAAAAGCTATGAAACCCATCAATCAAGTGTCTTCTCCCAAAGATTTAGTAAGTACACAGGAAGTGTTATGCAGGTGTTCAACATATATATATATATATATATATGTACATGTGTATATATATATATACACCAGAATATTTATATATATATATATATCAATATACTATATATATATCCATATACCATAAAAAAAATCACAATTTTAGAATTTTATGTTAGAAAATGCTATGCTTCAGTTATTTAAATGAATGAAAGATTTCAGCTTTCTATGACTTCCTTAATGTTTCCCACAGCCATTCCTATTTACCGTAGCTTCCTGCACTGAAGCCATTCCTTGTTCTTTGAACTCCTGTTTATAAATACACTTACTTTCAATAGCTGTTCAGCCACTCTGTTCAGACCACTGACTAATCCTTTTGCCTATTATAGACCCCTGCAATTGTGTTCAATGACTTTTTCTTCCAGGCCTTTCTATTTTCTCTCCCTAGTTCCTGTGTCTTGTTCCATGCTTCTTTGCACTTCTTAACCAAAACAATTTCCCTGTTACCATGCATTCGTTATTTTTTAATTGAAACCTGTTGTCATCATTTTTTCCGATGAATTGTCACTGACTTTTGAGAAAAATGAAAAGGACATAGTAAAGCATTATAAAACGTTTTGTAAAAAGCTAGAACACTGTGTACATGGGAAGGCTCTCTGGTGTAAAGATTACATATAAATATAATAAAATCATTATACACCAACTTTCTGATCTTTGATGTCAATATGCCTATTACTTTAATGAACATGAAGTTAGGTTCCTTATTTTCCTGTATAAAGGCTCCATGATTATTAGTTGACTGTGTAACTTCAGACAACTTCATATTTTACCTGTACAATACAAGATGTTTAAAATTTCTCATGGTCACGAACTCATCAAGATTACATTCTGTAAATAGTAGTCTCTGCCCCTCTTCAACATTAAAAGAATCAATGGCTATCATTAAAACAAATCAATAGTCAAAATTTCAAATTGATCAAAAAGTCATGACTTTCTTTTCTCCAGCACTGCTTCAATGTGATACAAAGTAAATTATTTAAAATATGTGTGAATATGTGTGAGCCCCTGATAATATACTTTTTTTTTTTTTTTTTTCCTCTGTAAGCAGCAGGGTTGCAGCAGATCAAAGGTGCTTGCCTTTGTACCATCAACTAGGCAATGAATTAGAAAAATGTGTTGTAGTTACAGGGGTGACTGTATATTTAAGATCTGTCTCATGCTAAATACTGATTTGAATCTTTCTTCGCTATGCCCATGAGAGAGCCATAGCTGTATTTAACCATCAGAGTATCTAATGCTATTTGATACTATTAGAGTTCAGAGAATGAAATAGACCTTTCTGTGCTGCTATGCAGAAAAATATGAAAAACAAATGAACAAACAAACAAACCCCAACTCCTCCTCTTTGGCACAAGCAAATAAGTTGAAGAAGTGATCCTTTTGCATTGGCTGTTTGGATGGAAAGATGGCTTGCAAAATGTAACACTACAGCATCTCAATGTTACAAAGATTTATTTTTGTAGTAGCAATAGATTGAACATACTCAGAGTCTGTCTCTGAGAGTCCAGTTTCAGATTTCCCCAAGCAACGTTCATAATTTGATGTGTTTATATGCAGAAACAAAGGCTTTAGAAGTCCCCTTATTAAAGAACTGCTCTTTGCAGATGGCAGTGCACTTGTAGCTCACTCAGAGCAAGACCCAGAGATAATGACATATTGTTTTGCAGCTGTTTCTGTTAACTTTGGCTGAGCAATCAGTATTTCAAAGGCTGGTATTATGTGCCAACAGACACCAAAACCCTGAAGTCTGTTGACTCAAAGGGGAAGAAAAATGGCACTGGCACTAAACTGAAGAAACCAGACTGAACTACAGCTCTGGTGTTTGAGATAGCTTCCTGTGAGCTTAAGCTATCCTGGTGGCCCTTTGACGCTAGCTCAATAACAAATTGGTTTTATCATTTATAATTTCAACAAATAAATTCTACTACAAGCTAGATAGGCTAGTTTACTTCAGTAACCAAGTGATCTGAGCACTCTGCAGTGAAACACTTCTGCTTTTTGAGTGGAAGTGAACAGAAAGTACCGGGAGATGGTTAAGTAATTTTTATTTTATTTTATTTTATTTTATTTTATTTTATTTTATTTTATTTTATATTTTATTTTATATTTTATTTTATTTTATTTTATTTTATTATTTTTTTTATTTTATTTTAATTAAAGTCTAGTAGTCAGAAAAGCCACTTTTATTTCCTAAGAAATGACACTTGGGTGGCAAGAAGTATGTAGTACTCTGGATGTATCTACTTCTAGTGAATGGGGTTATGAATTTTGAAAAATTAACAGTAATTTGTCAAGATCAAGATTAAGGTGCAGCTCATAAAATACTGATTTTTACTTACCTGGCTGATCCACAAACTCTTTAACATTTCTTTCTGATGATGACATCCCTGATTACTCTTAAACATCATAGGGCATATCATAATGTTATTTCTCTAAGCCCTTGTTTAGTCTCAATACAAGCAGAACAACCAAAGTTTTAAAATTTGATCCTGAGTCAAGAAAGTCTTGAACATGTATTTGCTCTCAGTAAATGGGACTTCAAGTGTAAAGGTAATTCCATACTTAAGAAGTTGAATAAGTATAACACATAATTCATTGTTTTCTTTAACGGGAGTTTGTATTTTCTATTGTGCTTTACATGATTTATAATCTTATAGAGTTTACTGTAGGTAAAATGTAAACACAAATATTTATGCTTTGTTTATTCTGATTTTACTTAATTTATTCTGTTTCCATGAAGATCATAATTAAGCTGAAGTTAAAGGTGAGAGTGCAGATAACAACTTGTAAAACAGCCCCTCCACCTCATAACACAACAATGATTACACAAGTTTGCACTGTGGAAATTAAAAAAAAAGATCAGAAATGGTTAGACTTAAACCTCCACGCATTTGAAACTAGGAAGTATGGGTGAATATAAGCCCAACTCTTCAAATAGGCAAATATTTCAGGTGGAGATTTGTACATAAATACAGAACAAGGTAGATGTGCTGGAATAAAATTGGGTATTTTATTTCATGGAAGGGTTTGGGTAGTATCTATTCTCTATTATAAGTACAAGCAATGTAGCCAGTGTAATGTGAAGAAATTAATGTTGCATCCAATAGTTAAATTAGCCCATTTCTTTTTGTAATATACATAATTCTTCTGTCAGAGTTGTTAGCAGCAACCAACTTTGGATTAGAAACACACATGAATGTTCACCCAGAGTTTTCAAGAGGACAGAGAACATTTTTTTTTTTTTCAAGGAAAATAAACAAAGAAATATTATAACAAGGGTATCTGGAAATAGAAGGTGATGATATCTCATAAAATTGCTTAACTTGCAGCTTTTGATATTCACATGGCTTAATTATGTATATGTTTGCCAAGTCAGGTCTATGTGACATAGAAGGCAGTGAGGTAGTGAGGGTCTGGTCTGATGCTGAGACCTCCCATTTCCTCAGCACTCTGTGAGGCAGGTTTTGCAGCTCGTAGCCTCGGAGATTTTATGAAACAGCTGAAGCAGCAGGGTGAGCAGTGTGGTATTGAGGATACGTGACTCTCTCTTCCATCTCCACCACATTTGGCAGGATTTTATTAACTCAGCCCAGAGACCACCATCTGGAACATCTGATGGGCAACTTTCCTGCCTGGTGCTGGCATGACCCACAGGTTGGCATCAGAGGTTTGTATATTCCCACAGTCCCAGGCACGTGTGTGAGTCCCAGACAGCAGGGCAGTTCCAGACAGCAGGGCAGTGCCCTGTGTTTGTCACCTGTGGCTGCACCCCCAGGCAGTGATTCAGCTTTGGTCCTTTTTCTGCTGTCAGTCTTGTTGACTTCAACAGTCAATGCCACATCCCCTGGCGAGGGCACATCTGTGTCCTTGTTTCCCTGTTTGTCAGGCTGTATTGAAAAATCCTCCAAAAGTCATATGGATTTTCTTGGCTAGAAATCAGCATCTGATAGCAGCTTGAATAGGTTCCTTACCACAAACTAGATACCTTTCCCCTCTTTTCGTGGATCAGCTCCACTTAAAAGGTTCCTGCAGTTGTGGTGAGTCCCAGAACAGTGTGTGTGGGGGAAATTCTGGGTCAAAAGCTTATGTGAATGGATCTCTGTCCATGCTTCCCTGTCTGTCATAGCACAGCTGTCCTCCCCCTCTGAAGCATGTTCATCTGGCTTTTGCACCAATGAAGTATCCAGACGAAAAAGAGAATCTCAGCTGGCTGTCCTTCCTGTGGTTCACCGAGAGATGGAAGCAGAGCACTCCCTCTCTGGTGCCAGGGCGCTGTGCTCTCTACCTGTGCCACTCACAGCACTTCAGGTGGGGAAAAAATTGGTGATGTGATTCGACACGGTTAATCACTCGGTATTCACAAACACACTCCTGTTGGGAGGATGTCTAGCCCTTCTACCGGTATTTGTATTTGCACGTAGAGAGCACCATTCTCTGGTTGATATTTGCTATTCCTTTTTGCATAAGCAGGAACTTTCTGAAGTAGAGCTTGTATCCAGTCACAGAGAGGCAACACTGAATGACTTAGGTAAGTAATCACTAGCAGATGTGTCAAAGAGTGGCTAAATTGTCCTTGTGAATGATGCCTCAAATATTCTGTAACGTGTCCTTTTACTGTATTCTTTTTAAAATGAATAACAAATGGAAATATGGACTTCATTCTTTGTCTGGTGTTCGTCTCATCTACAAATACTTTCAGATAATTTACTGTGTTTAAGTTCTTGTCAATAAAGTCTGAAAAAAAATTTTGTCCTTGTTTGCTTTGATCAAGAATAACTGCCAGGAAAACCAAAATGAGGCAAGCTTTTTTTCAAAGCAACACTACAAATTACTGTTTTGCTTCAATTTAAGTTTTCTGCAGAAAAATGGAAATTTGATGACAAATTCTGAGTTCTGGAACATTCTCACAAAAATCAAGAGTTTTTCTGTCAGATTTTTTCCTGCACAACCAATTTAAACTGGCTTGATCTAAACACTGGGAGTTGAGGATGTCTCTGACCTCTGCTTCCTTCTCACAGGACAACCTAACCATCTTGATCAGCAAGTGGCACATGCAGCTGATCAGAGGACAGTGCTACTCAACCTCTCCTATGAGAGACATGATCCAAATTTTTCTGAAAACACCCCAGTGACTACCAGCACAGTACTGCTACACTCAGCTCAAAATTTGCATAAATTCTGAATGTTCTTGTGTGGCTTGCATTTCCCCAATTCCATTTATTTCCTCAGTTTCAGGTGTGAGTGTTTGTAGGATGTGTTCTGTTTCCCTTCTCCCCACAGCCATTCTGTGAGGTAACCCCAGGCTGAGAAGAAGTGAGGTGCACCACACTCCTCTTTCCCAGCCTCACAACATCAAGCCCAGCCCAGAAACATCACTGAGGCTTTGAGAGATTTACAGCAGGTGAAAAAAAGGGCAATGAATGTAGGTCTGGTGATTTGCAAAACTCTGATTTAAAAATATACTGGTTTGTGCAAAGTGGCTTTTTTTTTATTATTATTATTTTTTTTATGGCTCCATTTGGACTTGTTTAGCTTTTTGTTTCTGTTATTACCTCTCACAGTCTTACTGACCTCTAACTTTATTGCTCCTTTTGAAAGATGAGAAACTGCGCTGTAACTAACAAGAGAAAGTGGTGGTACTTTATTTCAGCTATGTATCATTTTAAATGAAGCCAAATCCTGAAGCAGAGGTGTAACAGCAGCTGTATTCAAGCACTTCTGCCTTGACAACTGCGTCAGAGCTAAGCAGACAAGCGTGGTGGCTGGCTTCTGTGCTTTATTTTTTTATTTATTTTTTTTTTTTTAGGGCAATTTCATGTCCTAGATGTATAGTTTATTTAGAGGGGAAAAGAGGAAAATTTCTGCCTTATCTGCACAACTGAAAACATTTACATTTGAGTATGTCATGATTATGCCATCAATGCAAATTATAAGACCTGTGAGTTTGTCACTCAGCTAGGCACCATGATTTAATGGTCTGAGCACATGACTGGAAGCTAAGAGGCCGTGCGTAGTTACTATTCATATATGGTGATTATGTACCTGTCAAAACTCACTTCCCTAAGTAGACTCCTGGATTAGTCTTTATTTATTTAAAGACTTTTAGACTAGTCTATATTTATTTAAACATGATAAAGCAATTCTGAAATTATACCCAGACAGCCACCTAAGCTCATTATTTCCTTATTAGTCTCTCTCCCTAGAAGAATTTCCTGTATTTGTTATCTTCTTCTGTTGCTCTTGTTTTAAATTAACATGTCATTTCTTTCAAGCAAGACTCCATCTTTATTTTCTAAAGCACAACATATGTCTACAGAACTATAAAAAAGGAAAGAGCTCACCATTGTGTCATCTGTTTAATATTGCACTGATGGATGTAATCCATAAACATGACTACAATAATATTGTACAGAGAAATGTGACTTCACATTCTTTGCTGCTGTAGAGGAATCAGGAATCACTGTGCACACCTAAAATGAAATCAGCCAAGCCCCTCTGTCCCTTTTGAAACTTGCTACAAATAAATCTAGGGCATACTACTGTAAATCCTGAGAAATTCTATTTAACTCAACACAATCCAGAATGATAGTATAGTCAATTGTGATGTGAAGATCTCATATAATAAAATAGAATTGATAATCACTACGAAATCTGTGTCTGTATGATGTCATAATCAGCCCACCAATTTCTTCTCTTTCCCCTCCATGAAACACAACATCTGGTCAAGCCTTGTTTGTCTCAAAACTAAGAAAGACAACACTATAAACAAGCTGGAGACAACATGTAAGTAACCCCCCCCCCCCCTTTTTTTTTAAAAAGATAATTGACTTGTTATCTAAATCTGTCTGAAGCCTAATAGTTCAATAAATGGCATGTAGCTAATATTGCCCTGTAAAGTACTTTAGACAGAATAAAGAAAATGAAACAGAGTCTTTTGAGATGAATGATACCATTGTTTTTAAGAGCATTTTAATGCCTGCCATAATCCAGAAGGCAGCAGACCAGAACTTGAACAGCAAATTTATCCTGAAAAAAGAATGTTTAAAATTTCACCCTCTAACCAAAAAAGTCTCTTTCCTAGATATAATCAGAGCTATAGTGGAGGGAAGGCATCTGGAAATTTCAGCATGCTAAGGAACACTACAAAGAATTCCTAAGCATTTCTTTATGAATCAAATCAAAGCAAGTAAAATGAAATAACATCAAAGCATCTTGAACCATAGGGCCTCTTTTACGCTGACCAACTGTTATTTACAAGATCCATGCAATACTTATAACCCGTATGCCATCAGAGGCAGGTAGACAAGGTTGCCAACTTAAAAAAAATAATAAATAAATCACTCTTCAGAAATGACTTGTTATTTTGGCTCAACAACCTCAGACATCCAAAGCCCAAACATTCTTAGGGAAGAGGCAGGGAAGAAGCTCATGAGTTCTGGAAGGACCAGCCTTCTAGAAATATCTTAAGTTGGTCACTCTAACTCATGATTATTTAAAAATCATTGTCCCAGTTAGATCTCAATTGTAATGTTATAAATTCAAAAAACTCACACCAACCTTAACAGAACTGATTAAGCAGTCACACTATTACAATTTAGATCAGGACAGGATTTACAGGACATTTTAGATCCTGTAGGCAGAAATTTGAAAATATATCTTTTTACATATAAATCCCTCAGTAGAGGAGGGCATCATGAGAGAAAGGGAACTCTGGAGTACGTCTTTAAATAGACAAATAAATAAATAAATAAATAAAGACTTCCCTTTTTCTTCCCTGGATTTATAATATTGCCAATAGGAAGAAAATAGGATTATAAGCATTACCTGTTGCTGTGGTTTAACCCTGCATGCAGCTCAGTACCACACGGCTGCTTGCTCTTTCTCCCCGGGTAGGATGGAGGAGACAACTGGAAAGGTAAAAGTGTGAGAACTCATCGGTCGGGATACAGAAAATTTACCAGGTAAATCAAAAGCTGCATGCAGAAGCAAGGCAAAATAAGAAATCCATTTTCTGCTTCCCATCAGCAGGCAGGTGTTCAGCCACTTGCAGGAAAGCAGGGCTCATCACACGTAATGGTTCCTTGGGAAGACAAACACCATCACTCTGAATGTCCCCATCCTTCCTGACCCCAGCTTTTACTGTTGAGCATGATGACATATGATATGGAATATCCATTTGGTTTTTATGTGTCAGTTCTCCTGGCTTTGTCCTCTCCCAGTTCCTGGTGCACCCTCAGCCTTCTCACTGGCAGGTCAGCATGGGGAGCAGAAGAATCCTTGGCTCTATGTGAACACTGCTCTGCAGTAACTAAAACATCAGCATGTTACCACCATTATTTTCATCAAAAATACAAAATACAGCTTCATATGAGCCTCTATGAAGAAAATTAACTCTATCTCAGCCAAAATCTTGACATCTGTGTATCTTAAATAATTTCTGTTTTGTTTGTCACAGTGTTGCACACAAATCAGCTTCTAAGAGGCGTATATATCCACTGGATGTAGGAGAAAATACTACAAATGCATGTATGCAGAGTTACACAATGCATTTGGTGCTGTGGGGTTTTTGAGAAAATATTTTGATGAACAAAATGACTCAAACAAGTGGCCAGGCCATTCTGTTATAAATTAACATTTTCGGTAAAGATGTGCTTGAAGTTATACAGGCTCAGTCTGGAAATCCCTTGTCAAATTCAGTTCTGGCTCCCAACAGGGTAGATGAAAATGTAGTTCAGCTGTTTGGGACTGGGCAATCCCACTTATTTTTATGCTTTTGCTCCTGAGAGCACAGTGAGTTCTGCTCATGTTAGAAGTCGAGCTGCATTTCTGACCTCTTCTGCTTTTTGACAAGCCCTATCTCCTAAGCTATGACCAAGACTGACCTTGTCATTGACTGTCTTCTTCAACAGTATCTTTTAGAGGCTATTAGGCCACATGTTATTTTGGAACTCGGTACAACGAAATGTGTCTACCATTTCTGGTAATGCTGGCAGCTAGAATAGCATTTGTAAGTCACTGCAGCACCAGACACTCTGCTTGTGCACGCAGAAAATGGCAGGGAAGTTTTTAATCACCAAAGCTCTTTAGCACTGGCCCATCTATCAATTTGTTGTGAGTCAAAGGTAAGTCCAAATGTAAGGTAATGTCAGAAAATCCTGGTAGTGAATCAGCAGTTATTGTATGTGATTTCTTTATAACGTTTGTATGGAAAGTGAAATTGTAATTTTACTATTAAGTCAATCTTTCTTTCCTTACCCACTAAAGACTGCCCTCATCTTTGCTATAGAGAGCTATTGTATCAGAATTGGAAATGCATTTTGTGTTCCAAAGTAAATAACAAGGGAAGGGTTGAAAACACCCAATTTAAGACAATAATGACATGACCAAGATACAATAGATGCAGTTGTAGGAGTGAGAGAATTTTGCTGATGAGAAAGAAAAATATCAGAGGAAAATACATAAATGGACTTAAACTTTATCAACCTGAACATTTTCTTAACAACATTTCCAAAAAAATACATTTTCTTGAACATTAGAAGTTGTTTCTCTCCTCCTCTCACTCTCTCCCCAGGGGCATTGAAATCAGGACAGCTGTATTAATGTACATCAGCAGATTTGGTCCTGAGGATGTGTAAGTGTAAAAATTGGGATGGATGGCTACAACAACTGCTGGAATTTGTATCAGTATTTGTTGTTCATGGCCTCAAAAATGAACTTATAATTCAGTGTTTCCCCATCCCATATATGATTATTGTTTGTCCATTATGAAAAAATAATATTACTGTAAATTCTAGTAAATAATTCAAATTATTCAAAGAAGTCCTTCACATTCAATTTTTCTCTTTGGTGTATAATAATGATACTTTTCACTGACAATCCCACATTGTTTTCCTTGCCTCATTTAGATCCAAGTGTTCATTCCTGAATGTTTACAGTGAATAAAAATTGGGTCTGGGGTTTGAAAATCTGTCTCAAAGAACAGTATGTCAACAAATTAGAAGCCTTTCCAGTTCAATTATAAAGCTCATTTATTCAATCTTTTCTTTCACAACAGGCAGGAAATAAGCATGTCTGCTTCTTCTTCTTCTTTCATTTTTATATATTTTTATTTTTTAAATATGCATTTACCTTTTCTGTTTATGTGAATATCACAACATCCCTCCCACACAGCACTCACATAACATTTCTTTGTAGGGGAGGAACAGAGGAAACTTCACATGACAGACATTACTCTTCTTTGTTTAAATCTTAATTTGGAAAGTGTTCTGATGCTGTGATGATTGGCACAGAATGAATAGGAAAGGACAACAGAGTAATTCTACTTCTTTTGCCACCCTCTTACTCCCACAGAAGTCCATAGGGTCTAAGTGAGGGCAAAATTTGTCCAGCACTTCCTGAAATGAACTTTGATCTTCCTCCAAATAGATCTGATTGGAGTAGAATTGTGACCTTAATTCTTCATAGGATGTGATGTAGTGCTGTTTCTATTTTATAAACATTAAAGGTAAGTGATTTACCCAAAAAAGCAGAGATAACACTCCTAAAATCAAGATCAAGAGGTACGTTCCTTCCACTAAACCACATTTACAGTTTACTTCAACCTCACTACTAATTTTCAGTAAATTTCAATTTGATTTGGAAATCCCAATTTCTTATATGTTGTATTTATTAAAAACAAAAGAACAAAAAGAGATGGTTTAAAAGTATTGTGTAAGGCAAAATATAGTCCTCCAGTCATGCCTACAATATATCTTTTGCTACACTCGATCCACAATAGCTGTAGGAGAAAAATAGTAGATTAAATACCTTTTCATTTAAGATTGTTTTTCCAGCCTCATCCTCCCTCCTTATACAGAGAGAAAGGCCAATTGCTCTTTAACATGGTAAAACCCTTAATAGCTTTGTGCAGAGTTATAGGGCCTCTGCCAAGTTTACAATTAAAAAAAAAAAAAAAAAAGAAAAACAACTAACCAACAAAAAATACTTTAAAAAAAAAAAACAAGGCACAGCATAGACTGCCTTGAGTAATATAATTCAAAAATGTTTTAAATCACCCATTTAGGTTCAGTGTTGATGTCAGGTTTGCCATTTCCATCTTGCTCTTCTTGGAAAATGAAACTGAATTCATGAGAGTCCCTTCAGTTTTGCTGATAGTTATGTTTCTAGGGTATTTGCTGCAAAGTATTTGACATTTAATAGCTTGTTCCTGCAAGATACCAAGTCCCTCCTCCAGGGCACTGAAATCTTTAAACTTTTGCAGCATTTTGAGGGAGTAAGGAGAGAACCTGGGAAATAAACATGGTTCACTGTCTTGGTTATTAAAGGTGACTTCTTTAAGCATTACATAGGGAAAACTGTATTTAATATAGTCCTTAATGTGTTTCTAGGGGTCGTTCATGTTAGTAAATCTACCAGGCTTTAACATTGTGAATTAGTGAAAAAGTGAGGTGGGAGAAACATATCCTCTCTATTAAAGCTTTGTCCCTAAAAGAGCCCCAGTACCTTCAGAAACCCAGCCAAAAAGCAGACTGAGAAAAATGAGTGAAAGCAGCAGGAATTTAAAAAGCAAATGCTACATC